>NW_019385546.1:70881-98386 GCF_000671375.1 Centruroides sculpturatus | reverse complement strand
CAGCAGATATCATCATTATATATATATATATATATATTAAATAATTTTACATTTGATCTAGTTAAGAGTTTTAAAAAAAAATTTTCTTTTTCAAATTGCAAGATTTCATCTTTTTTTTTTTTTTGTTTTAGATCTGTTTTGCTTAGCAAAAATTAATTATTATAACAAAATTAAGCATGATAAAAATGACATCACTTCACGCATATTTTCTTAACAAAGTATTTATATTAATTTTGATTAAAATTCATTTTTTTAAAACACTATTTTTCATTTATTTATAAATACCTAACTTTTTTACCCAATAAGAATTTTTTAAAGTAAATAAATTAAATTAATACTAATGCAATTTTACACATTATTAAATAATTATGTTGCATTTTAATATTTCAATTCTTCTGCCTTTCTAACATGAAATTATTTTAAATTTTTCCAAAATTAAGCTTAAAGATCTACGGAATAAGTAGTAAAATATCAATAAGCAGTCATTAATTAAATAATATAAATTTTATACATAGACAGATATATTGGTATACACATTTTTTAAAAAATAATAAAAATTTTTCATAAAACATTTTTAAGATCTCTCTTGAATTTCAATTATACAACTGTGATGCAATATAAAACTGTATAAAACTCTGATAATAGAGAAATGATTATATATATATATTTTTTTCTTCTTCTGCTATTGCTTTATTTTCCTTATCAAATTGCTTTTGAATTTCAATTTTTTATTATGTTCTGACTGCATAGTCACTAATTATATATTACTGCATTTAATTCCTACAAGACAGTTTCAATTTTAAAATATTTCTGATTACCATATTTACTCACATATAAGACAAGGTTTTTATTCATTTTCACTGTTTCAAAAACCTAGATTGTCCTATACGCACAAGCGAAGGATTGTTTACATTTTTGCAATAATTTTTGTAAACCATGTATTCACATTTTTTACCTGATGCTCACCCTCTGGTGCTTAAAAACAAAAGTATTTTATCTGGGTCATTTCAATCGTTCTTGTGTATTGTTAGGAGTAACGACGAATAGCAATAGGAAAAGCAAAGCTTTTGAATTGAATTCTAAATTGAAATTCCAAAATTACACGGGAGCCTGATATCAGTTTTAATCCATTCCCATGTGGAAACAGATGATTATTCAGAAATCAAAATTCGGAGAAAATCATGTAATCAACAGAGAGTGGATTCGACCATTAAGAACTGGCAAAAAAGGTTCCTGATTGTCCAGCTCTACATGAACAAATTATGTTGTTGACTTTACAGGATATTTCCTTAAAGTTTAAAATGCCAGTAATTTTTGCAGGACAATGTGTGCATTTGATATTTTATTTGTGATTAAATGAAATAAAATTAGAATTGTATTAATAAATCTAATTTTCTTTATTTTGATCTTTAAAGTCACACCTCGTCCTATATGTGAGATCATCTTATACACAAGTAAATATGGTATATACTTAAGCAAAATTAATGAGGGCATTAAAAGTTAGGTGTTTATTAACATATCATAGAATTGCAATAAAATCTTAAAATCATCATAGCTTAAAAATTTTTTGTAGTGGGTAATTGACTTCAACACAAAACTGATATGCCATGTAAAAAACTCATAGTAATAACAATAAAAAATAATAGAAGGAAAAATATGAGGAATTACCGAATAAAATCTGTACATTCAATTTGATGTTGGATACAAACAGATGAAAAGTTGTTCTATTGCTTGAGCAGTTACCTAATGAGACAGGTTACACACAGACGTGATGGACCAATGCAATCGTCGTGACAGAAAGCTCCACATTTCCGACACATAACCATGGCTTTGAGGTTACATGCACAATTATTATTTCCACTGATATCTGAAGGTGGAATGGTTCCTCCAGGATTGCCTTCGGAAGCTGTTTCGGAATTCACCCCGTTTACTAAGGCGTGCGGAGATCGTCCGGTGGTACCATGCATATTAGACGACTGTACTGGTGCTGTTACGACTGTAGTTGTGCCATTTACAGATGGGAAAATAGAAGCTGTTGACACAATCGGTAATGGAGTGACCATCGTTACTGCTGGAGAGTGTCCATCATTAAGAGGCAAATGATTGTTAAATCCAGTTCGATCTTGTGTCATGAGTATACTGCCAGGTGCTACGGGATATGATGTCTGGGATATTCCGGCAGCATTTACAGCAATTCCAGAATGTTGTAGTGGAAAACCACTCATTAATAACTGACTGTTAACAACAAGACCTGTGCTTGCTGAAACTCCACAATCTCCGAGATGCAACGGCATCTGACCAAAAACCATTCCTAATCCATTATTCAAACCTGTGGCAACTCTCATTTCTAAGTGACTCATTTCTCCTGCCAAAGTTACAACATTTCTTCCATTTTTCATTAATTGACCAGCTGAGAATGAAAGATTTCCAAATGAATTAGTACCTCCTGTGCCAGGAAATCGAGCACAAGAGGTATTACCTACCACTAAAAAAGACTGCGACAATGGCCGTGACAGACAATTATTCAACTGAACTAGTGAATTTATTCGTTTATTACATATATCTTGACAACTGTTGTATTTTTTAATATTAGGAAGCAAGTAAGTTTCATTTGGACTGCAATCTTTCGATATCAAAATTGGTGGTGCACTAGATGGCCTCCATCTTGATTCAACAGATGACAAAGAAATAGGAGTATCACAGTGCTGTTCTTCTAATTTTTCTTGGCAAAAATTTTCTTCCTTTGCTTCAATATTTGTTTCTTGATCTGCATCTTGAATGCTTTCTACTGAATCACAGCCACTGGTACTATTCTTGCAATACTGATCTTCTGTTGTTGGTAAATCATTTGATGTCTCCTCTTCTTTGGCACTTTCCATTAAAATGGTTGTAGACTGATTAGAATTCTCTTTCTCCGAAGACTGAATTTCTGTAATTTCATCTTGTACATCATCTTCAGCAATGTAAAGTTCATCACTCTCCTGTAAAAATATTTAAAAAATATATAAATACATAAACATTTCAAAGCCCAATAATTATATTAAAACCAAACAATTACTGGATTAAATTTGGCTACATTACCACTACTAATAATTATTAAATACTGAGTAATTTGGTACTAGAGGTAGGTGTTAGGCACTATCTCTTATTCAGTTTAATCATTAGTAGTGGTAATATAGCCCAATTTAACCTGGTAATCGTTTGACTTTAAAAAATATATAATTTAACAAACTGATAAATGTAAATGTTATATTTATTGAAAAATAACAATATTCTTAAATATTGCTATTTTTGAAATAGTCACTTGCTGCTTAACTATTATAACTGCTTCTAAGAAAATTACTGTTGATGGAATCTATCATTAGTCAGCTATTACTGTTATATAGAATGCTAAGGGCTCTGCACCTGACTGTCTTTGATGGTTCAACTCTAGTGTTTTGCATTTCATGATGTTCTCCATATTCATGGTGCATTTCATAATAATTTATATATAATGAATAAGTATTCAATAACTAAGTAATAAAAGAATTAATATAGAATAATCAATGAGAAGCAAAACAAAATGTAATTTAAATTTTGTTGTACATTATTAGTTAAAACAAGTGTTAAAAAAAAAAAAAAAGGTAACTGGCACTTAATTGATCATTGGGATGCTGTGGCATTCTGTGAGCACTCGGATCAAACTCTGATACCCCATAGGTCCTAAAATATTTGAAGTTTTTGAGATTTTTAACTTTTCTAGAAATACACCCAACATCATTTTTTTAATGTACTACTTGTAAGATGATTTCTTCTGTTCAAATGTTTCATGTCAGAATAAATCAGTTATTATATTACATAACAGTAATATATCATTATATTCTACACTACATACAGAACACTATAAAAAAAAGTAAATTCTGAAAAAGAGTGCTTTGTAAATAGACACCCACGACTGCTGCAAATAATCGGGCTATAATTTGGAAATATTAATTATGAATTATAATTAACGTATTAACCGTCGATGATTATACATTAGGCTTATATATACTAGAAGAGGAGATTGGACCAAAGGTCCAGGTAGTATAACTGGCAACGCATCCGCACAGTAAGCGGGAGTTGCAGGTTTGAGTCCTGCTTTGGGCCTATTCTTTTCTTCCAGTTTATTCTAAATTAATTAATTAATTATTATAATTATTAAATTTAATACGAGATGGTGCCTAACGCCTCCCTTTAGTGCCAAATTTATTTGTAATTCATAATTAATATTTCCAAATTATAGCCAGATTATTTACAGCAATCGTGGGTGTCTATTTGCTAAGCATCGGGTTTCGGTAGATGTTTATATCTGTAGTGCTTTGTAAATTTTGTCTGTGCAATAATTTAGAATAATTTTAATTTTAAGAAAAAGAAAAGATTTTGGAAATTGATAGAATATTGGATTCCTCATTTATTTATTTATTTGCTTTTTAGTCAAAAGCAAAGATGCCATTAAGTAGGCCCAAAAGTTGAACTTGACAGGCTCAAAAGTATGCAAGTATTAACGAACACACTGGTTATACTGTGGTTTCTCTTCAGGTTATACAAAACTATTTTTTGTAGAACTAACTTTTAAATATCTTACGAAGATCAATTACTTAAGGACTGATGATATATAAAATTAATATTTGGAACATTGTCAATATGTGATCACAAAATTGTTAAATAATGATAATTTACAATTAAGTACCATACTGTAATAATAAACAATGAAATATAATTAAATGATTAGTTGAATTAACTTGCTTTTTGAGTACACTGTAATCTTTTCACTATTTTCAAATTCAAATACAGGTATCCCTCATACAACACAGCATTCCTACAACATGGTTTAAGAATTGGGATATCCCTATACAACACAGTTTCATTCTAACAAGGTTTGAAAACACTCCTGGACAAAACATCAAAATTTTTAAGTGCAAACCCTGTCATTTGATATTTTTTAATTAACACAAATGTGTTGTCTCATATTTACCCATGGATTTTAGAATATTAAAATTTTCAATGCTGTTTAATTCTTTAATGACAACAGACTACAATTTTTCTTCTTCCTTGTCCTAACTTCCTATTATAGATTTCCTATAAACCAGGTGTCACTGTTGTTGGTGATAGTGATCTAAATGAACCCAAAAGACTATTGCAGTAATTTTTTTATAGATTAAACTAAAAGTTACTACATACAAAGATTAAATTTTTAAGGATAGGCTTGCATTTGTCCATCAGATTTTATAAAAAATGTAGAGAAAAATAAAGATGTTGATGATACTTCAGATTAAGGTTAATAAGAAATTATCCAGAGGAATCACTACAAACACTAATATGTTTGAAAATAAAGTTAAACTGTTTCACAAAGGTAACAAAATAAAACAATATGACACAGTAAAAAGATATGGTATTTATATTACTTGGACTGCATTGCTATATTTTGTTCAATAGTAAACTTAAGAAATTAGGAGTTCCATAATTAAATACTAGATGACCAAGCAGTTAAAGTGACAGTCTATCACTCTGAAGGACCCAGGATTCTAGATGGATTGAAAATCCCAGTTATTTTTTAGAATGGTCTATCTGGATATGTCAAGCCCTATATCATACCACCTGCATGCCCCTTTGTGGACATGGCTGAACCAATAATGGGCTTGCTAAAAGGACTTCTTAGTGCCCACAGGATGGAAAAAAGTTATTTAATTATTTACATGATGCACCAGTTTTGTGTTATTAATGTATTTTAATGTAATCTTGGGTAAACTTTGTTATTTGGAAAAAATCTATTGTCCATCAACAGTTCCAATTAAATGTAAAATAAATAAATAAATAATTATTATAACTTTTAAATGTAAGCTTTATGGAATTAAAGCTTATATTTAAAAGTTATAATATTTCTTAAAACTAGAATTTAATTAAAATAGCAGATTACAAAACTCTATCACAGATCATTTGAAAAATGGCTGATCATCATAAGGTATAATTACACCTCTGAATGAGACAGTTGGGACCTTATCAGAACTGTAGACAATACCAATAGGAAAAAAGTCAAAAGAACCATATCTCTACATGTGGCTCTTCACAAGATACAGCTCCCTGAAATTAGCTTACTTTCAGGTCATGTGATTTGCATTGCTCTGCTAAGACTATTGTGTTTAACTATTTAGCCCATGCAACTATACAGGCTTTGAGTAGTCCACTTGACCATTCATTGAGTACTTGATGTTATATAGTTTTAGGGAATGTGGGGACTTGTCTCCATGCAGGCAATGAGATGTAAGAAACATCAAGCACTGAAGTGCACAAAACATGGCATAACATGCAGAATATAGGCAGTATACTGATTCAGGGTAACTGACCTTTGGAGGCAAGCAAAGGGTTGCTTGTACAGGTATGGTTCCTTTGACTTATTTGCTAATATAGAGGGCTTACAGTCTCCAGTCATTCAGCATTTACATCTTATCCATCAGATTTGCAAATAAACAAATAAATAAAAGTCTTTGATCATAATGTATTCAGACAAAAACAATTATGTAACTTGTTAGAGATTGTGATCCACTTTTTAATCTGACCAATAAATTTAGTAACTGGATTAATTACTATCATAAAAATGTACATCATCACCTATCCTAGACCAATAATTATTTAATCATTAATATTAAATAAATTTAGAAATAATTGAAAAAAAACCTATGTGACTTCAACAAACTGGTCATGAAATATAATTTAGATATTATAACATCCAACATTTATTTTGTTTATTTTTTTATACCTTATAATATCTGAAAACAGAATAGATATGTTTCAAGTCAACTAGCATAGCTGAATCTTTTTTCAGGTAGATATAATCCAAGTAAATTTCTCCCCCTTCTATTATAACCAAATCGGTCAAAACTTCAATTCATAGAAACTGATAGCATGATTTCATACTAATCTACCAGTCTACCACATGCGAGAGTATTTGCTAGCACAGGAAATTCTATTTATAATTATATTCAGTTACTTACACCATTTGTCATCATCTTATTTCCATTAATCTACAAACTCAGGTTTGAGTTTGGTAAGTCTTAACACTTTCCACTTTCACTACTAATTTTCATAATCTGAACAATAATAAAAGAGAATGCATTTCATAAAAATGCTAAAATTATGATAATGCCTTTAATAAATGAATAAATAACTTCATGATTCAGTTATGATAAAATTATATTTTAAATGCTAAATTTGTAAAATTTTATGTAAATTAGCACAATGTCTCTAGTGTGTATAAAAGACAATTGTGAAGTTATCTCCATATAAATTGTTCCAATCAGAAGAAGAGGGGAATTGTAAAGCTGATTAGGAAACTGTTCTGTCAGTTGTAAATAATTAAAAGATCTTGGAATTGTTGCTTCTTAAATTATTAGCCCCGTTAATTAGGCTAATCTAGAATAAATATATTTTCATGAACTATAAAAAAATATTCAGTACTCATAAAATAGCTGATTCTAATAAAGTTTATTTTTCCACTTTTTCATTTTAATCAAATAGAATATTGCTGATCTTTTGCAAAGTATGAAATGACTTCTTGTAACTGTTCACAAAATTTTGGTACTTTTTCTTTATGATTAGCATAAAATACACACATACACAAAAAATCCTTTATATTTATAATTACAGGTATCTCTACAACACAGTTCACAACCTGGGGAAATCTCCCGTACAACACATTTTGTATGGGAATGTCTCCAATTCTCAAACTATCACAATTTTTAAGTATAAACACCATCATTCAATATATTTTTTTTAAATTCAAGCAAGCATGTGTGTTGTCTCATATTTGAAAATTTCAATATTCTAAATTCCTTGAACAATGTTTTTGTCTTTTCATCCAGTTTTTTTTAAATGAGAACTGATTATAGGAAGCTAGAAAAATTGTGAAAACTAGGTGTCACTGGCTTTGATGATAGTGCTGTAAATGAACCCAAAACACACTCACCATACTTAGTTTTATATATTTAAATTTTTAAGGATAGGCTTGCATTTGCTTTTTTGTGTAGTAACTTTTAATTTAATCTATGAGATTTTACGAAAAATGTAGAGAAAAATCAAGATGCTGCCAATAATTGAGATTAAGGTCAACAGGAATGCTCAGATGACAATATTTTACCAGAAAGAAAATGTCCTCATTTAATAGTGTTTAGCAGTAAAGAAAAAAATTAATATTAATGTGCTGTGGCGGTACGCCATGTCTTTGTAAATAGGGGTAGATATAAGTTTTATTTCTCCTAAATTCCTTTGTCTTTAACGTGTTTCTAGAACTTTCTAATCTATTCTTTTTCTATGGGTGGGGGACCTTTGTCCAAGGACAAAGGGAGAAGACAAAGGGGACATTAAGAAGCCCTGAGGCCATCAGGAAAACGAACAAGACACTTTTGGGGTCAGCGTCTGAGGTGTGCAGACGTAGTAAAGAGCAAGCTAGAGGTTTGTCGCCTAGTGGGACAAAAAGAGAAGGCTTGGAAGTGGTCTGAGAACGAACGAAAATTAGGACACCCAGATTAAGACTTCAAAAACGCCCTCGAATTCTCAAGAGATGGAAACGAGAGGAAGGAAATTGATTCAAGTACCGATATAGAGAAGATCGGAGACTGCAAAATTTACCCGGGTACCCCCACAAAATCTGTCCTTTATACTTGTCTCTTCTCTTCTATATCTCTTAATTTCTTCACCCGTCTTCCTTAGCATATAAGTTAGATTAAGGTAGATTTAAGTTAGTTGTAGTATCTCAAACCATAATTTTTTATTGTCGCGAGCACGTGTCTTCTGCTTGTGAAAACATAGAATTTTGTCAGNTGTCTCTTCTCTTCTATATCTCTTAATTTCTTCACCCGTCTTCCTTAGCATATAAGTTAGATTAAGGTAGATTTAAGTTAGTTGTAGTATCTCAAACCATAATTTTTTATTGTCGCGAGCACGTGTCTTCTGCTTGTGAAAACATAGAATTTTGTCAGACGGATTCGAACTTGTGCGCGTACTATAGTTTGTGATCAAGTCTGTTTAGTGTAAACGAACCAGGTGTACGAAGGACTACGTAGCTGTAGTTAAATAAATATCCTGTTTAATTTATAGTTACTTCTTTGTCATCCTTTTTTTGTCCTCCACACCACCATAGTGCAATACTTTTGATAGTTAATTAATGAATTCTTTAATAATCAAACAAATGTATTTCTCTTAATAGCAAAGTATACTATTCTTTTTTGAAAATTTTTAAAACTTAACTCTCTGTTTGGTGCTAGTTCCTTTGTTTCATATAGCACGAATTCACATAACATGCCATGATTGAACCTAACTACTGTATTATATGGATAATACATACATATGTGAGGGACGAACAGACCAACAATAAAGTGTTATTTTAAATTTTAATTATTGGAAACTTTAATCGGTTAAATTCGAACGTTTTATCGAGTTAGGCTAAAAGCCATAAAAATTATTTCCCACGGAGTTTGTTCCTTGTTGAGTCGGATCAAGTTAGTCAGGGATGTGTCACCAGGAACTTTTGATGGAGAAGACATATTGGACGTGCAACCGTTAAAGACCATCACCTGACCTCATGGAAAAAACCCAAGAGGAATGAAGAAGAGAAAAGAAAAAAAGACCCCGAGGTCAGTCGTCATCCAAAGTCCGCCCAACAAAGTCGTCCTCCAGGATAAAAATCGTGACACCGGATTAAAACCGTGACCCAGGATTAAACCCGAGAGAAACATTCGTGCTGGATTAAGCCTCTACACTCCTCCGTGCCTCCACACCAGTGAGCGGACAAGATTCTGATTCAAGATTCAACGGTAAAGAACTGTCCATCGACAAGGTATTTATCAACCCGCGATTCGTTTGTAAACTCTCTCTCTCAACGGCCTAGTATAGTTAAGAACGATGATATGCCCGATAGTATTTAGTATCTCTGTATAGTATTTAGTTCGACTTAATTAAAATTGTTATTTATTTGTTACTATGGAGTCCGAGTAAGTTACTTCCTCGTCTCTCTCCTCACCTCTACTCCGAATCCAAGCGCTCACACGCTACCGCTCGAGAATCTTTAGACATAACGTCGCGATTTCCGAGTCCCCCAGAGACTCGGTGGTGTCAGATTCAGGTCTCCTGACAGGGCGCCAAAGAGGTGCCGACCCTACGGTCACACATACATACATACATACATACATACATACATACATACATACATACATACATACATACGAGGGCTGTTCGGAAAGTTTGTGGCCTCAAATAGAACAACAAACAAAATAATGTTAAAACTTTTTTATTTTTCAATGTAGTCTCCTTTGTTAGCAATGCACTTATTCCAGCGATGTTCTAGCGTTTTTTATGCCATCACAATAGGTTGATTTGTCAAGGTGCGCAAAATACTCGTTCACTTCAGAGATGACTTCGTCATTTGAGTGGAATCTCTTTCAAGCCAAGAATTTTGTTGGGTTTGGAAAAAGGCAGAAGTCACTGGGAGCCAAATCAGGTGAGTACGGTAAATGTGGAACTAATTGGAAGAAAAGTTCATTTATCTTTTGTTCAGTGATTCTGGCGGAATGTGAAGGTGCATTATCGAGGTGAATGTAGAACCTTTTTCTTCTTCAAGTGTGGCCTCTTTTCTTCGATTTTCTTTCTTCATTTTTCCCAAAAGTTCACAGTAATAGACAGCATTGATGGTCTTTCCTCTTTCTAGGTAGTCAATAAAAATGATGCCTTTAGCATCCCAAAAAACCGAGGCCATCACTTTCCCCACTGATGGAACCGTCTTTGCCTTCTTTGGTGGTGGCAAACTGTGGTGTTTCCATTGCTTCAATTGTTCTTTTGTTTCAGGAATGTAGTAATGGATCCATGTTTCGTCAGTAGTCACAAACCGACACAAGAAATCCTGTGGGTTTTTCTGGTAGAAGTCTAAACACTCTTTTGACATCAAAGTGCAAACACGTTTTTGCTCAGCAGTCAGCAGACGTGGCACCCACCTTGTTGAGACTTTCGTCATACCCAAATTTTCAGTTAGGATGTGGTGCACTCGGTTGACAGAGATGCCTGTTGTCTCAGCTATCTCATGCATTTTCAAACAGAAATCTGCTAACACCAAATTGTAAACTTTGTCGATATTTTCTTCAATGACAGCAGTTGACGACTGTCCACTGCGGGGGTCATCTTCCACTCTCTCTCTCTGCCAGATTTAAAAAGGGCAGTCCATTTTTTCACAGTGGTGTACAAAGGAGCAGACTCTCCTAAACCTTCATCCATGTCAGCTTTGATTTGAGATGGGGTCAACCCTTTTTTCATCAGGTATTTCATGACCACGAGTCTCCATTTTCTCCATTTTTGACAAAGCACGTGCACACTGACTATCTGCTAAGCTGTCGTGGCAAAACTTTATGACAAATCAAGCCGAAATTGGTATCGTATCTTTAGCAAAGATGGCTGAATTATTCCCACCAAAAATTAAATTGATCGCAACACTGCATATAGGCAAGGCTGCGAACTTTCCAAACAGCCCTCATACATACATACATAATCTATCCTATTATTATTATATATATATATATATATATATATATATAAAANATTTTTATATATATATATATATAAATAAAATCATTTAATACAAAGTTAGCATCATCTTTTCTTACATTAATTGTCTACAGCAGTTCCTAACCTTTTTTTATTTGTTGACTCCTTCCAAAATTAGATTTAATTTTCTAACCTCTATCTAAACTAGTGCAAATAAGATTAAATAAAAATCCAAATACAAATTAAAACAGTCTCTTATTATTATTATTAATTAAAATTCTTCCCAAGGACAGTGATGTCCCTCTCTAAAAAGAGATTCCACCACGAGTCTCTTACAAAAAGCAATAAGATAGAAATAAGATGCTTCATATCTATCTAGCATTTGTACCCCCTAAGAGAGCAGTGGTGCCCAAGCTATTTGTCAAGATCAAGGTCTTGATATTCTAAAATTAGTCTTTTTAGACTAATTTTAGAACTAGTCTAAACTTTTTCTAAAACTAGTCTAAGACTAGTTTTAGAAAAAGTCCTTTGTCCCTACAATCACATTAGGGCATGCTGTACCTGGACTCCTTATCAATTTATATGTTAAGTCACCATTTGCAGTCAACAGTTTTTCTTGAGGTTATCTGGTCTTTATTTAGTGATCAATCAATCATAATGACATTCTTACTGTACTTGACTATGTTAGTCTCCTTCTCTCTATCAAAATAGAGACTTTCATAGCATTAGAGGTTTTATGTGCACCATAACAAATGTAGGCATAAAGAAACAGGGTAGTGACAGATTGCCTTGATATAGTCTTATCCATTATGTTTGGGATGCATATTACAGGCAAGATCTAGGAGTCCCTATGGATTCCCTGTGTATGGTAAACAGCAGAGATAATTGTATCCTTTTTGAAGGACCTTGTGGTTGATAGGTTAATGCTCTGCCCATATTTATTTGCCACTATGTTAATGAGAGCTACTGATCATATAGAAGGATAAAGACTTGGTAAATAACTTTGTCAAGGACATCAATGATAACACTATTGCATTAGATAGATGAGCTAGATGAAAGTAAACTTTCTGGACATCAGCATCTTTATATTGAGTGGTCAATACTGCATGAAAGTGTATAGGAAACCTAGTGCCATAGATCTGTACATACATTTGAACTTCTTTGATACCATTTCACACAAGTCAGCAACCATTAATGCACTCCTGAAAAGAACGATCACACACATTTCCCTATAAAAACACAGAAAACAGAATTTTATTGTCACCTGATCAGACCTTTCCTATGGTTCTTGTCCCAATATCATAAAGGGCCTGTTTTGGGATCTGTTTAACAATTTTACAGTCAATAGAGGTTAATGTAAGGTAGGCTTGTGGGCAGAGGAAGGTAGGATATAGATTCATAGTAATGGTTATGGTGATAGCAGTACAGGCAGCTCTTCATGCCAAGATAAACAACATCCAACTGGGAATTAAACAATCAACTAGCATCATACAGCTGCTTAGATTGGATAAAGAATTAGTTAAGGATGAGATAAAGCAGAAGTATATCTAGGTAGTCTTACCAGGGCCAATAATAATTTTTACTATGTGGACTCAAAATAAATATTATTAACACAGTATATAAAGGTATATTACAATTTTATAATTAAAGAGGACTGCACTGATACAGTCTTAACTCAATGAGCTTTAAAGAGAGAGACAACTGTCCAGGAGAAGAATTTGTGATTAAAAGTTGGATGGACTCTCATTTGATTAGACTGATGAAACATTTTATGAACCTTTTTAGTACATTATATAACTTAAATGTGATAAATTCCCAGATTTGATGGCATTATACAGGAGATGGCAGCAGTCGACATAACCTTAGTTTTCAGATTAAAAAAAGCAATTTTATAAATGGATATAATAAATTGCTTCATATATCCATGTGTATACAGGTAACCCCCGTATAACACGGTAGTTACGTTCCAAAAAATTGCCGTGTTATGCGAATCCGTGTTATACGAAACAAAGAACTAATACGAAAAGGAGGGTTAGGTTACAAAAATTAATAAACATGCTAGTATATTTTCATAATTAAGATAAATATCTTCATTAAAATTTTTTTAAGTGATACATATTAATATAAATTAAACAATGTTTTCTTCGTCATCACTAAAAACACTATTAATTAACCGAGAGCGTTTTCTTTTTGGCAAGTTATCCTTATCCTCTGAGCATTTTTCTGCATTATCTTCAGATCCATGCTTTACCTTTTGCAAAATGTATGTAATTTTAGATTGCTTGCTTCTAGTTAAAAGGTCTTTATAAATTTCCTTATATGGTGCTAAGCACTTATGAAGAATAAAGCAAGTATGGAATAAGGGAAAAATATTCAGCAACATCAGAAGCAGAAGAGTCGCGATCTCGCAACATTGAAACAAGTTTCGAGAAGGACCACGTGTATCGACAGAAGGCGAGAAGAGAAAATTTACATACTTAAGTACTAATAGTTCACGAAAATAATAATTTTCGTGAACTATTATTACTTAAGTATGTAAAAATTTATTACATTTGCTGTTGTACGAGGGTTTTATCCAATTCTCGAACCGTGTCAGAGTGAATCCGTGCTATAAAAGTACCGTGTTATACGGGGGATGGTACCAATTCTTGAACTGTGTTAGAGTGAATCCGTGCTATAGAAGTGCCATGTTATATGGGGGTTACCTGTAATTAGCTGATTGTTCACATCCTGTTGAAAGTTATAATGGACATTTATTGTGTTATTCTGTAATTTGTTTCCATTTTATTTTTATCTTACTGTGTTGGTTTAGATTCCAATACATATTCCATTTTTAACTTAGAGGAACATCCATTGTCATTACATTAGATTGAATATCTTTTATCTATATGTGTAGCTGAAGATGTTCAAATATTGGAATGAAAGTGAGAATTTCTGGTTACATTAAGTTATTTTTTATTATTTTCCAATATTGCATTTTAAGAAAGCCAAATCTTTAATCTTGTTGAAAAAATATTTTCAGCTATTCACTAGCCATTTTCAGTTTTAATACACCATACTTTACACACTTCTTATTTTAAATAACTTTAGACCAGCAGATTTCATAACATTTAACTATTGTAATTATCTTTTCAGTTTTTTACTTGCTTCTTTACTTTTATAAAATTGTGCTTATTATGGAATATTTATATACAATAAATTTAATTCAAAAAATTCCTTTGATTAAATTTATTCATTCTTACTTTTAAAGCAATTTTTTAACTCTTATATTTGATTGATATTACCCAGATTGTTGTTGATGTCAGATTTCACGTAATATTCCCATGCAAACTGGAAAATAGTGGCAATTTTTTTATTTGCCTGTATATGTGATGAATTTATAATAACTAATAAACTACATAATAATGTATTGCCTACATGCAAATGGTGAAACTGATGCATCATTTCTTAATAACATTGCTACAATGTATAAATCTGCTGCTTTCAAAGAATCTGAAATTTGCTTCCCCTAGGCTTGAAAAAGGTTAATGATACAATCCCTTGCAAATGTGGTTCAGTTTTTCAGTAGAGGTGCAGTATATTAATTGCATATATACCACATAATAGAACTTCATCTCAGCTAAGCCCATAGACATTAATTGAAAAATTAGCCAAAATCCAGGGATCCTGTCTTTCAAAGTGAAACTGGAATATTGTTCACTTTGTTTCTGATCAGTTCAGTCATTTATTAAATTGCTGCCTGCTTATGGTTGTGAGGCTCTGGATAGGTCTAAACCCTCACCGAAATTTTTGTTAAAATAATTTTTTTTAAAGTAAAAAAAAAAAAGCTAGAAATTGTTTTTTTTTTGTTTGAAAATGCAAAATGTTTTATTAAACAATAGAAGAATGTAAGTCCTAAGATCAACCATCTCCAACTGGGATTGAATTAAACTTTGATTTTGACCTCTCCCGTGATCTGAGTTGAGATCTCATTACAGTTAGTAATGAGTGATCAAGTTCTTGGAAAGCGAGAATGAGGAAAGCAACCAATCAGAATGGGCAATCAAGAATAGAAATTAATAAAAACCCAGGAATTCAAGGATGCGAAGGCTGTTTCTTCTCCCAAAAGTTCCAAGTGTCAGACTAATTGTGTGTGTGTCTCAGGCCTCTCCCCCTCAGATCAACATCTTCCCATCACTGGAAGTTGACCGCATCATCCTGGATTCATCAAGATGTCAAGGAAACTGTCATTCACAAACTGGGACACACCTTCATTTGGGACTATCCTAGGAAGGAGAGAAAGATCCAGAGGCCACTGCCTACTTACAATTTCCAAGATGGAAATTCTGAATCGGAAATCTTGTAAGCTCCTTTCATGTTAAATAAACAGTTTCTTGTAACCATAGAGTCTGTCTCACTGCCAATTGCCCACATATAACCCTTTTATCCTCTTGACATTTCCACCCGTCGTCAACCTTATATGGTTGTATATTTGCAGTAAAGACAAGCCAATCTCCCTAACAAAACTACAGTTTCAATTTTTTATGAAAAATCAAAACCAAAAATAAAAATTTGTTTTTATTCCAAAACTCTTTGACACAATTCAAGGATGAAATTTTGTGTAAGTTTCAATTAAAATAAAATATTCATTGAACAAATTTTCTTTGTGAGGAATAAAAGTTCCTTGCACCCATTTTTTCATTAATTTATTACAAAAATAAAAAATATTAACATGAAAACATATTTGCAACCATATTTTTATGTTGTTTTAATTTTCAAGAAAACAACCACAATAATAATAATAATAATAAATGCCTTGACTCTGGTCAGGCATAGTACACAGCCACCGGTGTGTACCGAGTATAACCCACTAAACCCAACACATAATAATAACTCTCCCGTGGTCATCACCTAATCGTGGTGGGAGAGCCCAGTAGTTTTACAGATCCATAGACCAATGCAGGCTGAGCACAAGCTCCTGGCAGGGACATCCATGCCAGTAAGGTCTATAGAGAGAAATGAAGCTAAGAGTGACCACACACCAACATTCTGTGGAGATAATCATTATGGTAGTAACCAGATCTAAGTATGATACCGGCTTGGACATCGCCCGGGTTAACAAGGTCCGCGTTCGTGGGTTAGGCAGAGGCTCACGTTCGAAAAATAGACCACAGTCTCCCTTGGTTACTGGTGGCAAAAGCAGCATTGGCCAAAGCATAGCTACTGCAATGCCCTCAACAGATGTGAGGAATCAACGTAGCCTTGGTGTTTCTGTGGCAATGCATCTACAGACCACAAAGGCTGGAAAACCACACCAACGGATGAAATGGACAACAGAAATGAACGAGTTTATCATCCGTACTTACTATACCATCCNTTAATACAGACACTGACACTGACACACACAATTAATTTTAGTTTTGTTTTGGTTGCTATGCCTTGACTCTGGTCTGGCATAGTACACAGCCACCGGTGTGTACTGAGTATAACCCATTAAACCCAACACAATAATAATAATGGTTGGTTGCTATGCCTTGACTCTGGTCTGGCATAGTACACAACCACCAGTGTGTACCGAGTATAACGCACTAAACCCAACATAATAATAATTTAAAAATGTAAAAATTTAAAAATAAATCTTTTTATTGTATATTAAGTCTTCAATAGTCTTGTAAACGTCCATTCACAATCACTAGAACTCAATCACTACAACACTTCCTTTTATAAGCTCCTCCCTGCCTACACTTTAATCAATTTGTATAAAAATGTTATATTTTTACAATAATAATAATAAAAAATATTGACCACGTCACATTGCTAGGAAGTTTCTAGACGTTGACATACATACCAATAACATAGCTTAATGTTAATGTTACACTTGTTTGGGTAACTATGCTTTGACTTTAGTCTATCATCTGCTGATCATGACATTAGCAACATACTATTATTATTTATTATTATTAACCTTTCAACAGTGGTCTAGATGGTATGGTTCTACCCCTAGTAGTGGAGAATAAACGTGGGAAATTTTTAAAGTATTTTTCCACACGTTTTTTTCTCATTACTGTTTCGGAAAAAAATTTTGTAAACAGTTACGTCAAGTAAAGAAGTGTCTTTTTTTATTGTTACATAATTCATATTTTATGTAAATTTTTTTTTCCACGATAGTTTTAGGCTAGTTTTTGGCGATACCCCCAAAAGAATTTGACGACTATAGTCGTCGCTCACTGCTGAGTAGTTAATTATTATTTTTTTCATTATTATTATTATGTTGGGTTTAGTGAGTTATACTTGGCTAACACCAGTGGCTGTGTACTATGCTGGAACAGTCAAGGCATAGTAACCAAAACAAAACAAAAATTAAAAAAGTGTGTCAGTATGTGTGTCTGTATTAAGGAATTTCCTAACAATATGGCATGTATTCAATATAGTGGCCTTCTGTAGTGTGATGTATGTGTTTCTATTCAATTGTAATGTTCCCAGGCTTTTGTGTAGTGTGTGTGTGTTATCACACCTGTACAGGAGAGAACAACAGATACAATAAAAACCTTATCCATCCTCTACAGATGCCTTATTTCCTGAGCAAGTTCTATGCCCTTGCTAATTTTTCAGTGCGTGTGTTTTGTACATTGAGTGTTTGGAATGGATATGTCTATAATGTATGTGATTTTATTGTGTTTGTCAATGAGTGCGATGTCTGGTCTGTTGTGGTAAATTGTTTTATCTGTAATTATACTGTCATAGTATATTTCGTGTGTGTTGTTTTCCAATACTGTGTGGAATGTATTTGTAGTATGGTTTGTGGATGTCTAATAATTTGTGTTTATTGCAAACTCTTGGTGTATTATATTTGCTACTTGATTATGTCTGTGTAAATAATCTGTCTGTGCCAAGAGCTTGCACCCAGAAGTGATGTGTTGTATAGTTTCTGGCATGATGTGACATTTTCTGCATGTGTCATTTGTGAGTGTTGTATCTTTGAGTATGTGTTTTCTGTAGTTTTTAGTATTTATGACCTGATGTGTATGACAATCATGAAGCCTTCCGTCTCCCTAAAGAGGCATCCCCGAGCTAACTAGCTGTTTGATGCAGTTTTGTCAACAAAATCATGGGCCAGGTCATAGGGATGTCTGCAATGGAGTGCCTTTCGAGCCCACGATTGCTTAATTGTGTCTATGCATTTTATATGTTGTGTCATGTCCATAAGATATGAGTGCAAGTTTAATGGTGTGTTATTTGAGTCTGCTAGAGATACTGCTTTATGTAACTGTTTAACTTTATGTAACTGTGGTGTTTCTTGTTTTTTGTAGAAAAACTCTCGCAGTATTTGTATTCATTTGTAGTGAAGGTTTGCTATTTCAATCAGGCCATGTCTGCCATCTTTAATCATCACTCACTAATCATCATCATCACTATTAGAATTGTTAAGATATTTGATTTTGTTAGTCTCAATTTACACAATTTTTATTTAAATAGCGTTTTACTAATCTCAAAATACTGTAGAATACAATAGTTGTATTTATGTAATATGATTGTTATATTATGTACATGTTATGGAAATTTCAAAGAAAATTCCTTTATCGTATATGAAAGGAAAGTATATATCTCTTTTATATAATTTGTAGCATATAAAAATGCTTCAAATTACATTTATAAATTTGAATAAAAATCCACTAAGATAAGGATGAATGCATATTACTTTTAAAATCCAATAAAGGTTGGGTGGATGCTTAAATCATTGATTTCACATTCAAATTCCATTGTGCATGTACTGTACATTTATTTAATATTTATATAATAAATTTTTAATAATTTAGCATGACTAAAAAACTTACTTGTGAAGGTTCTTGATTATTTAAATCATTGAAGCAATCTGAAACTACAGCCAATTCTGTAGTAGTAACAGTATCACTACAGTCATCCTCTCGCCTATCATTGCTATCAACAGAAATCTGTTCAATAGTGGTGGATTCTGCCTCCAGAGATGTGCAAGCATCAAGACCACTAGTGACTACTAAAACAGGATTTTTATCATCTGTAGAACAATCACTCTCAGCTAATATAGTACCATCTTCTGCTGTTATGACTACAGTTGTAGGATTTGTGGTTTCACCACTTGAATCAACGGTGAATGCAACATCACTGGTGAGAAGAATAACTTGATCAGAATTAGGACTTGTTGGTTGATTTTCAGTATCGGTGACAACAACAATAGATGGTTGATCTGATATAGCATTAGAAGTTAATGTTAAATTTGATGGTAAAGATACCATAGATCCATTGCTAATAATAACTGCTTCTTGTCCTGCAGGAGGCAAGACAACCTCATTGCTTTCTACTGAAGTAGTTTCAACTTCTTCAGTAATTGATGTTTCTGTTACCATGCCAATGATGTCTGGCTCAATTGTTTTAATTTGTAAAGTTGTAGATCCAAGACCAAGTGCAAAATTATCATTGGTAGGAGAACACGTAGTTAAAAGCAAAGGACTTGATGATGATTGCAGTGTTACCTGTTGTGATGTAACAGTTTGTAAAAGTGTCGGCCCGCTAGTTCCAGAAATAGAACGGTTACCAACCGTTACTACTCTACCTAAAGACTGCGGCATTATGGATGCTGCAGTGGAAGTGCATTGTTCAGAAATACTTGTCTTGGTGACTGTGGACACAATGCCTGGACGAGCTTTGAATTGCATATGACCACTACTTATGAAATTTGACCGATTTCTGCTCGATTCAAGAACTGCCTGACATATCTGATATGATCGTTCCAAGTTGACTCCATCAGAATTTCTATTCAATCCACGACGACCAACTTGTGGGCGAACCACAGGAACTGAACGTATGGTTATTGGGGGAACTAGGCTGGGACTTCGAGCCTAACGAATAAAAGTATAATTGATCAACGTTTCAAGTATTTAATTAATTATTACTAACAAATGAAGAATGTTTTAAACTATATTATTAGATTATAAGTTTATTGAAAGTTTTTTTTGAATTATTGTGATTAACAGATTATAATTTATGTTTGAAAATGAAAAACACCCGATTTGAATTCAGGTTTAAATATAGAAAAAAACTGTGTTTTCTTCTTTATTGTTTTAGAGAATATTAAAAAAAATCATTTTATTGACAGTTATTTTAATTATAATTTATGTAAAGCCTTCCTCAACTTACTTAAATATTTGATTTTGCAAATTCAAATATTTAGGTAATTTTTTCCATAAACTGATTTTTATGTATGTGGGGAGATCAATAAATAAGTTTTGGTGGTCTAGTATAATAACAAGAATTTATTTACAAGAACATGAGATACATAGAATTATAGTTCCGTCTGTCTTCTACTTTCTGATGTAACCACCGTCTATCTATATTCAAACATTTGTTATACTGATGTACCAGTACCTCAAATTTTTTTGTAGTGTCCAAAGCATGCAAAATGTGCCACACCTTGCTCTCAATATCACCATTGTTCTGAAAGCACTTCCTTTGCAGTTTCTTCTACAGTGTAGGGGGACAAGTGAAAATCATTTGGCTCCAGGTCAAGACTGTAAGGCAGATGTTGCAATCACTCCCAACACAGTTGCTGAAAACGTTCTTATGTGACCATTGCAGTATGTGGACATGCATTATTGTTCAAAAATGGCATCCTCACTAAAGATACCTGGATGCTTTTACTTTTGATGGCTGATTTCAGACTGTAAAGGGTGCACAGTAATGAGCAGCATTAACAATTAATCCATGTTCAAGAAATTCAACAAGGAAAACTCTCTTGGCATCCCAGGAAACAAGTCAAGAAGACATTTTATGAAGAATTTGTCACTTTGAACTTTTCAGAGGAGAATTGGTATACTTCCACTCCATAACACAATTTTTGATTCAGAAGTGTAGTAGTAGGCCCATGTCTTGTCTCCTGTCACTATTAAGCCAAAAAGGAATTTCCATCCTTCAGATAATGGGATTGTGGGTGGAACAAATCATTCATCTGATCACAATGAATCAGAACTGTAAGCTGGTGAGGTATCTCTTGCAACTACTTCCCAGTACCTAATGTTTCTTGAATGATGTTATGAGCTGTGCCAAAGGATTCTCAACAGGATTTTGACCACCTCATGCTCTTTGATCCTTTTTGTTTCCTTGAATCAAATAATTCACACATTCAGCATTTTCTTTCCCAAAAGACAGACAGCTGGTTCGCTATTCATTGCACAAACTCATTCATCTGCTGAAGAACTCTTGACACCATTTCTACACAGCCTGTTCAGACATTACAGTCTTTCTGTAAACTTCAATCAATCTTCTGTGAATTTCACTTCCAGATTAACCTCTAAGTGTTTTTTTTTACATCAAAACTGAAAAAAGTAGCTAACTGGCAACACCAATCCACCATGAAACAAGCTCAACTCGAGTGATGGCCACTGTTACAGTACAACCTGCTCTGTCAGTGAGTCATAGATGCACGATGATAATGGAAAGTAGCTTCGTCATCAGACAAAACCCCTAATGACCACCACAAAAGCTCAAATCACCCACTAGTGGGCAATATGGACCAGTTGACTATCACGGTTCTAGTCCATCTTACCAAATTACAGCCTACATTTCCTTGCTAGTCCAACTCTCTAACATTTGAATTCCCACCACCAGTGAATATTCTTGGAATGGTGAATAATTCCAAAAGATGTCTGCTGTGCATGCATGAGTGGGGCATGCCAGCACAACCACCAAAAAAAACAATCCATTCAGACAACAGATGTCTGTATGGATTGTTTTTTTTTGTGGAAATATAGTCTGTATTCTTACAAATCATTTAGTATAGGTGTACCAGACCACTGAAACTTATTTATTGATCTCCCCTTATGTCAAGATTACTCAAATAAGTTGTTCAATGAGTTATATGCTCTTTCTGTACTGAACTTTCTAATTACTGAAAAAAATAACATTCTTGCAGATTCTTTAATTTATTTTCTACCTTTAGTCCAAATTACATAATATCTATTTAATTAAGCAAAGTTCTAGCCCAATAGTTATCCAGCTTTTATCATTTGAGTATTAGTACAATTTGCACTTTGTTTTCTCTATGTATTTGTGTTAAAAATTAGCATTAAAGTAAATGCATTTAGCAAGTCAAGAAACTTGTTAAATGCATTTACTTTTCTAAAATGAGGTATTTCAATCTTTAGCACAGTGTTTTTCAACCTTCTTGAATACGCGACCCCTGTACAAGTTAAAAACTTCTGGCGACCCCCCAGGACCATATTGAAACTATATCAGTGATTTTAAAAACTATGTACTGTATTTAATTTTCTTTCTGTTGAGACCTAAATATCGATCAAAAAACCAATTATACTGTATTATAAACAGGTATAGCCTTCTCACTGAAATTGTAGTTTTTTTTTTTATTGTGGTGTAGGACCTACAAACACTTGTCTTTTCCTTTTACCCGCGACCCCCGTGTAAGGCNACTGCAGTGTTTTTCAACCTGTGGGTTACGGACCCCAAGGGGGTCGCAAAGCCTTACACGACCCACAGGTTGAAAAACACTGCTTTAGCAAATAGCTAAATCAAAAATTTTTGTATATTAATAAATAAAGCTTAGATTATCTGATCTCTATTCTGTTTATTTACTTATCATTACAAATATTTTTGTCAAAGAATTTCTAATACTTACTGCTGATCGAGGTATTATTTTTGGTTTTACAGTGGAATTTGCAGCTTCTTGAACATTTTGCTGTAAAAAAAATACATCTTTTGATTAAATTTTTTACAATATTTTATAATTTATAAATTAAATTTATTATAAAAATGAAACATCTGATTGACTGCCTAATTTTGATTTTAATCAGAAAATGGAATAGTGTATAAGCTCCATTTCTCTTACTGTTAAACATAGTTTTTTGAACCGGAAACAAATTTAAAAAATATTAAGAAATAAAAAAAAATCATTACTTATTTAAATAATTAGTAATTAATAAAATTACTGTTTTCTTATTATATTCTAAAAATAAATATAAATTTCACATATAATAGTTCTAAAAACAAAACATTGACAATCCTGTAAATAATCCTGCATTCAAATCATTCCTTGAGAAGTACATGCAAAGATCACCAGATGAGAGTGCCCTTTTAGAAAAAAATTACATAAAGTCAATTTATGAGAATTTCTTCAAGAAAATAAAAGAGATGGTTGGCAAGCATGAAGTGGAATTCATGTTAGATGAAACTAGTGATGATCTGATATATATTGAATGTGCTAGTGTTTCCATTATCTGGTGAATAGATAAACCTATGCTTTTTAAGACATATCAACTCGAGAAGACAAATGCCTGCACTGTAATGCAGTCATTCAATGATTCATGCATGAAGCTGTGGCTAGGGAACATACAATACAAAAAAGTCAGGCTTCAGCATGCTATATGCTTTCAGTTTTCCAACAACTGAAGGTCATATACCATATACTCCAATCAAGTGCAATATGTGTACAGTGTGACGTGTACTACACATGAACTACAGCATATTTGTGAAGATATCAGGAAGAAATACAGTAGGCTAAATGACTTTGTTGCTGCTCTGAAGATTATTGTAAAAGCCCCCAGTCATTAAGTTTTGTACTGAGAAGTCACTGGACTCCACCTACCATAATTTCATGTCATAACCAAGTGGCAAACTTAGGTAAGATGCAGTTTTCTTGTATGGAAACTTTAACAAAATCAAATGCTTCATATGTGCTCTAGATTTAACACAGCAGCCATCAAGCAGCCTCAACAATTGGTCAACAACAAAGACCTTTGCCTGATGTGATTCAGAGTTTGGAAGTAGAAAGTATGGAAAAAGGAGGAACAGTGGAAGAAGTTGATGACAGTGAGGGACAACCTCAATGAATTTGTCAAAGCCACATTTGAACAATCCAGATATGGAAACCTTTGGAACTTCAATTGAACTCCCATTCTGAGTACTTACATTGGTTTAAGTTGATGTTGATTGAAATCCACATCAACTCCTCACACACAAGGATCTCCTGAGCTAAAAAGACCAGCAACTTACTTTTTAAAACATAGAAATATTGTGTGTAATCCAGTATAACAAGTTGGTTAAAATCCAATAAATGTCATGTTTACTTCCTAAATACATTTATGATATTTGCTATAATGTTGGATAAAGAATGTTCATGTAACTGATTAGACCTGAGTAAATGCATTTCATCAACACCTTTTCTTGCACCTTTCTGTACACTTTTTCAGAACCATTTNGATTGAACTAGCTAGAATTCTAGAGGTGGGAGGAGTCAAGCAGTAGTTAGAAATGAGTTCAATATCACAGTGTAACAAGAATTCTGTGTTACTGAACACAGCCCTGGTCAAATCTTCCCCGCCTGAGTCACCTCAGGACAAGCATAGTTTGGCTAGCTCCGATAAAGAATGTTCATGTAACTGATTAGACCTGAGTAAATGCATTTCATCAACACCTTTTCTTGCACCTTTCTGTACACTTTTTCAGAACCATTTTCTTTCCCATTTTCTGACCATGATTTTACATCTTAAAATTCATTCTCTAGTAATAAACATTGGAAAAGCAGAAAAATGATCTCATTCTGATGTGCAATAAACAATTTAATTTCCATTTCCTGCATTAGTTTTATATTTATGATATATTATAAATTAACTTGTATATACATATGTGTACATATATAAATCTTAGATAATATAGAAAAAAAATTATATTACCTCTTGTTCCTGATCAGAGGTAGACTGAGTTGTATTTGGTTGAGGAGTACCCTCTGTAGTTTCTGTTGCTGTTACACTTGCTGTAACAGCTTCAAAAAAATAACAAACAATAAATAAATCAATTAAAACTCATTAAAAACTATTCTAAAATTTTATAACAGTTCAGATATTTTGATAAATTATATAACACAATTATTTTTCTGAAAATAGTTAAATTATTGAAATATTAAATGGTTAACAAATCAAAGCATCATCATCATTGATATTGGTTAAATTTACATTTTCAACAATTCTCAGTTTATTTTTTATGCTTTTTACTTTTATTTGTTTATTTGCAAAAAATGTTCTATTTGCTGATAAACTATCAGAAGCTGAAATATCAAATCAATATTGTTTTTACAATAATTTTAATCATCATAATACAGTAGAACATCGATTACCTGACTCAATTGGGGACAGGTTGAAAAACACTGCTTTAGCAAATAGCTAAATCAAAAATTTTTGTATATTAATAAATAAAGCTTAGATTATCTGATCTCTATTCTGTTTATTTACTTATCATTACAAATATTTTTGTCAAAGAATTTCTAATACTTACTGCTGATCGAGGTATTATTTTTGGTTTTACAGTGGAATTTGCAGCTTCTTGAACATTTTGCTGTAAAAAAAATACATCTTTTGATTAAATTTTTTACAATATTTTATAATTTATAAATTAAATTTATTATAAAAATGAAACATCTGATTGACTGCCTAATTTTGATTTTAATCAGAAAATGGAATAGTGTATAAGCTCCATTTCTCTTACTGTTAAACATAGTTTTTTGAACCGGAAACAAATTTCAAAAATATTAAGAAATAAAAAAAAATCATTACTTATTTAAATAATTAGTAATTAATAAAATTACTGTTTTCTTATTATATTCTAAAAATAAATATAAATTTCACATATAATAGTTCTAAAAACAAAACATTGNTGATAACGCATCCGCCCATTCTGCGCATCTGTTTCGGGCTTTCGTCGCCAAACACAATACTCCTGTGGTTCGTCATGCTCCGTACTCTCCCCACATGGCTCCGTGGGACCTTTGGCTATTTCCCAAGCTGAAAATGCCGCTAAAAGAAACCCGAATTTAGTCGAGAGAAGACATCGTGCAGAATGCGACGGACCGGCTGATGGCCATTCCAAAAGATGCGTTCCAGCAGTGTTTCCAGCAATGGCAGGAACGCTGGGAGAAGTGTATACATTACCAAGGAGACTACTTTGAAGGGGATTAGGGTTTTGTACCTTAAAGTCAATAAATTTATTTTTGCCGACCAAAGGTCCGATACTTTTTGAACAGACCTTGTATCTCATGTAATTAGTATATTAGTATATCACTATTAACCTATTTCGTGTTGAATTTTCATCGATGTTAAGCCTGACAAAAATTTTTAAAAATAATAATCGTTGCTATTGTGTCATTAAAAATTATTTTTAAATTATTTTATTGCTTACAAAACAAACAACCACTCATAATTAGAAATTTAAGCCTTGTTTAAATACTGGCATCCCTTTCATGATCGAGCCAGTGTTGCCAGCTAAAACACGAAAAATTTAATGAAAATAATATTAAAGTAGCCAAGACATAGCCAAATATTATAGCGCTGCATCACCAGCAGACATTTGAATTTGCCGACTAGAACGCGGTCGGTTAACTGATGTGACGATTGATCAGGGGTTGGATAATCGATGCTCTACTGTATTTTGGAACCTAGTTAACCCAGGATAGCTCAGTCATTTTCTTTCCCCAATCATCCAGCATAGGAATTTACATGTTAAATCAAGCTGGCTAATTTGAATGGTGTTTTGATACAGTATTTTCATAAACTCTCCAAAATTTTAATTTTTCTTTAAATAAAATAATTATCATTCATCCATGGAATAAACTAACCAGAAACATTCTATAAAGCATGGAAACTGTGTACAACTAAACATTCACATTATGTCATCTTATGGCAGGTGGGGGTCAAGGCTTCCAGACAGTGTGTATGGTGTAGATACATACTTTAAGTGTCGTTTGAACTTGCTTTTTCTTGAACATTTTATTTGATTGCTGTTGGAGTTCTCTGACTAGCTGACATAATAAATAAATGGATTTTTGATAAATTAATTTTAAAAAACAATTATAGTTTGATTCTATATTGGAAATATTAAACTGATATTCTTATCAGTTTTTTATTGAAAGCAAATTTTACAAGTTATTAACTTAATTTAAATATAT
>NW_019385546.1:0-70847 GCF_000671375.1 Centruroides sculpturatus | reverse complement strand
TGCCATATATATATATATATATAGATTTATATAAATTTAAATTTTGCATTTTGCAAGGAATAGTTTTTACACAACTAAGTAGATGTGAAATGTATTTTTTCTTTGACTATTAATTCAACTATTAAATTCTAAAAGACTTGTAAAATTTAAATGTTCATAATATTAGTGTAAAATTTTTTACACTAATATTAATAACACATGCATTTTTTTCCTTGTGCAAGAGATCTTTCTGTTTTAAAAATTTGGGTATCCCAAATTTTTTTTTTTGGACTGTAAGAGTGACTAAATTAATCTGGTTAATTGAGCTAAGATGAGAGTTGTATATTACAAGGTCATCAAAAACATTTGAAAAAAACTTTTTTAATATATCATAATTTAAATATATAGTCATTTTTTAAAATACTTTAATAAAATTCTCTCATATATTTTATTATAATGCTCTGTTGACTGAATAGTTTCTAAAAAAAATGAATGCCTTGCATTCAATATTCTAAAATGTACAGCATGCATAATAAAGTTCTTATACCTTCACATAACTGACAAACTCAGATAGCTAAAGTTATGAATATGATGTATAGTTACAGTAAATTGACAAAATACTACAAGACAAGATCACTTGCAGTACACCTAGCAATAAAATTCAAAATTAGCACTCCTATCTTGAAAATGGTGCACAGTATGGGAAGAAAGTCAATTACAAAGTCAAAGAGCATGATCAATTTAGTATGAAAAACTCCTGCATACAAGAAGAGAAAGTGTGAAATGCTAATGTGCACATCAAGCAAAGACAGTAAAATGTGTATTTATGTTTTATTTATATCACATATTTTTCATTTTCCTATATCTTTGTGTGTCATACATTGTGCATCACTCACACTTGTCAGTGTTTAAGGATTTTACTATGTACTCTGTATAAAATAACTTTGTAGTATTTAAATGTCTATTCTGATGATAAATTTGTTAGCATTAAAATTTCCATATATTAAATTTCAAGTTATTAACTTTATTAGTGTTTCTATGCATTAAAAATTTACTAAACTATTATTGATATTGTTGTTTGGTTGTAGTCTGAAATATATAAATGAAAAAATTATAGTTCTCCAATATAATTTTATCCTTTTCCTTTAAACTGCATTATTAAACTGTTTCTTTTTATCATGAACCTATGTTGTGTTCCTGCAAGTGCTTTTGACATAGTTATGCACATTGTCCTCAGGCAGTAATAGAATGAAACAGATTTTGAATGGATTTTTAAAATTAAAACAATAACAGCATTACCCATTTGGAGCATAACATAACTTTAAGAAAAAGAAAATTTAAAACATTAACTTGAAAAACGCGTAACATTGACACACATACGTCTTAATATACAGAGAATGCAGTAAATGCATTAGTCATTTGGAACGTAACATAAAAACCTTAAGAATAAGAAAACTAATAACATTAATTTTTGTGTTTTGGCTTCAAAGGTCATTAACTTACCTTAATGCCTTTTGTATGAATTTTTCTCTTTGAGTTAGAACAATTGTTGGCATGACATCCACAGTATGTATTTGAATTACCTTACAAGATGAGCAATGGAAAACAGATGTTCTTTCCTATGTTGAATCTAGAAAAGCTGTGACATGCCCATCTGGTCTTTCTGTTAAAGTGCAGAAGGCATAATGTAACACCCAAGTTCATAACCATCCACTACTGGGCCTTTCCTTTGTGACTACAAAGTGCTTTGAAACATGTGGAAAAATCCCTCCTCTCGAAGTTGATCAAAAACAATCACAAGTGTCTGGCAGACGCTGAACTCAAATTATACACCACCCACCTGCAATTTGCCAAATCCTGCAACCTGGTCTCTCTCTATGACCAACTTGGGAAATTGTACAGTATTACATCAGGTTTTGCTCGAGAGGTAAGGACAAGGTTGAACAAGAAATTCTGATGGCTCTGTGCTACATTCAAACAACATAATACGGTGCAGCCAACCCCCTTTCACAATTACACGGGGGAGCTTGTTCCATCGTGAGTAGCCAAGATATTGCAACGGGGACCCAGGTATGTCCCATCGCTACATGACATGGAAGCCTCTGAAGCAGTCCCAGCAGACCTCAAGAGCAGGAATCTGCATTTGCAGGAATCTGGTTGTCGTTTGGCACTCAAGAGCTGCCAAACGGCAACCAGATTCCTGCAAATGGAGCTATCAGTCATCTCGACATTTGCCTTGGTGAATCAGTCTTCCGTGGGTGCCAAAAACTGCCTTTGTGACCATTCTGTAAGATGTTACTTGTCAGCAGCCAACATGAGGCTCCTAATGTTGGACAAAGACAAGAAGTTCATCTTATGCAGGGAAGAGGACTTTCTACAGGGCCACAGACTTCTTTAACCACTCACACGCTGTGATCTTATGGGAGGACCAACTCCAGTCATGTTAAGAAAGACAAAGAAAATAGTCTCTCTTCTGGATGTAACTTCAGTTCTTTCAGCAGGCAACATTGGACCCCCCTTCCAATGTTGCCTGCTCCAGGCTTTTCTTTGAAGCCAAAATGCACAAAGTGGGCTGGCCATTGAGGCCACTGGTTAACAAGAGGTCTCACTCCACATACTACCATAAAAAAGCACTTGATAAGATGCTTGGTGGACTTCCCTCCTCCTTCTCCCATGTCATACCCTCATCCACTGTGGGTAAAGGAGTATTATCCACTATGCTTTCTGGTCCCCTAATAAGTACACTTTCCACAAAATGGATGTCATCACATTATATCTTTCTGTATCTCACTTTGAGGCAGTCATGTATGCCAACGCCTTGCTTATCAAGGAGGGCTTCACTGCAGGTCTTGGAGATTTGTGAAGCCTTACTCTTTATCACAGAACACAATTACTTTCACTTCAATGGGAAGGTATACCTACAAAAACAGGGTGTCCCAATGGGTTTCCCGCTCTCCGCTACATTAGTGGAATTGGTCATGAGACATGTGGAGCACAGGGTCTTTAGTTTCTCCCTCACAATAGCTTATCCATTTGTATATTTGAGGTATGTAGACAACATACTTTTAGCATGGCATGGTACAAAGGACTCTTTTCTGACATTAGAACAATACCTTACAAATGTATACTCCTCTATCAGTTTTACCTGGAAAAAGAGGTTGAGAGAAAAACCACTTTTTTAGACCTGGACATCTCCAAATCCCAGAGAGCTTTGGTGTTCTCCGTGTACCATAAGTTTGGTACTGTAATATTTCCCCATAATACCTGCCACAGTCTTCCAACCAAAACAGTATGTTAATGCAGCCACAGCCCCCTTAATCAGAAGGGCCTTTTTAGTACCTTCCACACAACACCTTATCAAAACTGAACTAGAGGCCATCCATGCAGTGGTATGTGACAGGACATAGTTACACCAAATACAACCATATCCAAAACAGAGTTAAAAAGTCCCTTTTCCTTGCCACTACGTTGCACAGTCCAAGGGACTGGTCAGTACTCTGTCCTTCTCTTCCATTTTGTGGCCGCCTCACAACCCGAGTTTGCCAGATATTCAGGCAAAATGTGTTTCTCTTACCCATTGCCCTGCACCCAAGTCTGAAAAGACTTATGTAATGACAGGAATGCAGTTTCAATCCTGGAAAAATTGGGTGTATATTCCATTCCCTTGGAAACCCCAATGTCAGGGCTATACACCCATTATATAGGTGCAACCACCAGAATGTTGGTCAACCACATATCTGAGCACCAGTGTTCTGTTGCAGTGGGGAATTGTGATACTGAACTGTCCAAGTTGGTTGTGCAGCAGCATCACCACACTAGCTTTGGAATCAAGTAGAAATACTCAGGCACTGATTTGGGAGTTGATTCTGATGAGGTAAGTTGTGTCTCTTCAGAGTTCCTGCTATATACCAGTGGTTTTGCTAAGTTTTGTAGTTCTAGGCTTACTTTTAGGGTTAGCTACCAGCTTCCTGTACTTAAAATATATGAAGTTAGGGTTAATTTAGATCAAAAATCTTCTAATCTGAATACCGATATTCTGATAAAATCGCACTTACTAAACCTTTATTGTCTGGTACTTGTAAACTATTTGTAAAAACAAATGTTTTCGGCCTCAGACAAGGTCTTCTTTAGGTTAAAATAATCGGATTCCATTCTTAGAATGAACGTTTAGTTTTAAAATATAATCGAATTCATGCGCATGTTACGTATTGTCACCAGAGTCCTTGAAGCCCTGGAAATCTACAAAGCCGGCAGAACGGGGAGATGTATAAACACCAAAGATGGCAACACACTTTCTTATGCCTGGCGTTACATATGCGAAGAACAACAAAACGATGACGATACGTAACATACGAATGAATTCGATTATATTTTAAAACTAAACGTTCATTCAAAGAATGGAATCCAATTATTTTAACCTAAAGAAGACCTCGTCTGAGGCCGAAAACATTTGTTTTTACGAATAGTTTACAAGTACCGGACAATAAAGATTTAGCAAGTGCGGTTAATTTAGAGTAGTGTGTTAGGCTTAGCAGAAGCTAGGCCTAACACTCTACTCTAGGACAGTTTTTATTCAGCTTAGTCTCCCAGTTTTGCATGTTCTCCATCTTAACCTTCCCAGTTGGTGATTCCTTCTTCTAGCTGCGGAGTATATCGTCTTCCATCTTGGGCTGTTAGTGAGAGTTTTGTTTTGTCCAGTGTCGGTGTTGTGTCTACTCGTGTTTTGCCCTGTGTCATTTTCCCGTGAAATACGTTGTGAATTACATCATGTGTTGTGCACTACTTTTTGGATTACATGGTGTGTGTTGTGTCTAGGTGCCTGTTTGATGTGGGGAATCATCGACACCATCATCTGACTTTTGTTTGTTTGAGAGACACACTAACAAGGAGACCAGCCTCCCCCATCCAGCTGGACTGTCCGTGTTGGCAGGCGTCATTGCCAACACTTGCAGCAATCCAGACAGACCAGACAGGTGCACCATCTGGCTCAACCAGAGTCCTGGGCCGTGTTCAGTAATGCAGAACACCTAAGTCAGAATTCTGAGTGGCTTAGTGGGCAAAGCTAAGAATGTTCTGAGCTTCATTAAATAATTACAGTCGACCCCCCTATAAGATATAGATACGTTCCATTCTTTAGGAATCCGATTTCTTACGAATCGTTCCAATCACAGCCCGACACGTGTCAAGTTTACGGACTACGGCTGATTGAAAGGTTTTCTTACATAAAATTAATCGATTCTAGACTAATCCGACTCAACATTTCCAAAATATGTATATTTTTTTGGAAATAATCCGTATAAATACGCTATAAATAAAAAATTGTAGGATTACTTACTGAGTGTCACCATTCGACATCGCCATTGCTCAACATTGTTTTCGCCGCGGAACAGCTCAGCAAACCGCGGGCGATTTCTAATAACTTATTTTTCTGCAAATAGTTCCTTGAACTTCAGAGACATCATTAATATAAATAATTTTAATCGCCGTTGAATAAGAAATGTTTCTTTCACAAGAAATGTATAAAATTACAGTACTGTATTAGACTTACGGTACCTAATTTACATACTCTACAGATGATAGTTAGCGTAAAAATCTCCGTAGCGTGGCGCCACGCTAGACGGCGGAAATTATATATTTAATTATAACAAAGTTACAATAAGTTAATATATAATTATATGATATAATACCTAATTTATATATAATTTATATAATACTGTCCAGACGATAGAAATCTCTCTGTAGCGTGGCGCTATGGACGGCGGGAAAGTAGTTCGGCTGCCCGATGACGTTTGAGGTAATTATAGGGAATTTTTACTGTTTTTTACGGATACCGGTCACAATTTTTTCGTAGTTTTATAGGAATTGTAATTATAGGGGGTCGACTGTATTCTTAGTTAGACAACTAGGCAAAATGGTGAACGAAGTTAAAATTATGATTGCAACAATTGTTGCAAACAAACTGGTCGAAAAGAATGACATAACCAATACAATTATTCAAATGTAAGCTGCATCATATCATGACAAAATTAATGAAGCAATTATTAATTGTAATCAATGAAATGGACCGTTATCTTCCATTAAAATGTATTCGGAATATGTTATACTGACATTGATAATTTTACATTTTGAAGTCATTTTAACTCATTCTAAAATGAATGAGTTAATGATTTAGAATGAGAGAATAACTTTGTGATTGTTATAATATCAATAAAATACATTTAGTCTAACACAAGCAGACATCTTGCAAATCGTACGACAAGACAACAACAGTGATGTCACTAGAAGTTAGCATAGAGAAAAGAAGCTGATTGAACTAGCTAGAATTCTAGAGGTGGGAGGAGTCAAGCAGTAGTTAGAAATGAGTTCAATATCACAGTGTAACAAGAATTCTGTGTTACTGAACACAGCCCTGGTCAAATCTTCCCAGCCTGAGTCACCTCAGGACAAGCATAGTTTGGCTAGCTCCAGACAGGCGGGATCCTTATAGGCAACTGGCCTCAATACAGTTTTGCTGACAGGACGTTTCATTCTCAGTGCTCTAGACATCAGGAGTTGTGCTGGAGAATATCCACAAAGTAAAGGCATATTTCTATATTGGAACATTGCAATGTATGAATCTGAATTATTTTCACAACACTTATTAAAAAGATGTGTTAATAGTGCCAACAGCTCTTTCGACAAGATGATTGCTCTTGGGATAGTGTGGGCTTGATGTTCTATGAGTTATTTCCCAACACTTTACAAATAATCTGAATTCTTCTGAATTGAAGGGAGGACCATTATCAGAAACAATGACTGAAGGAATCTACTGAAGATTGTTTTTAGATTTATTATGACAGTTTATCATTATTGGAACTGATTGAGACTAATTCGAAATATTTAGAAAAATAGTCTATGATTAGCAAATAAGTAACATTATTATAATAAAAAAAGTCTATGCCCACTTTTTGCCATGGCAGGTTGACATGCTCATGTGGAATAAGAGGCTCTGCATTGTTTGCTCTTCTAAATTGAATGCAGGCGTGACACTGTTTTACTTTGTTTTTTATATCAACATTTAAGTTTGGCCAATACACAACACTTCTTGCTTGTCTTTGGCATTTTTCAATGCCTAAATGACCTTCATGAATAATGTCTAATATTTTGGAATGAAGACTTAAAGGAATTACAAGTAGATGACCTTTAAACAATAAACCATTGATGACATGGAGTTCTTGACATATATTAAAGTAAGGTTTTAATTGACAGTCAAGCTTGTTTCTTGATGTAGGCCACTCAGAGAGACAATATTTTATAATGATTTAAAGACCTGTAACCATTAGGGTCACTAGTTTAATCTCTTCTAGACATTCATGGGACACTGCAAGATTAGTCATCAATAAGTTTGCATGTATACAGAGATTCTCCTCTAAAGAATCCTCTGCATCAGGTGGATCTACTGGGGCCCTACTTAAAGTATCTGCTATGAACAGCAATTTGTCCGGTTTATATGTAACACTCAGATCATATTGTTGCAAATTCAACATCATACATTGTAGATGCACTGGCACTTCAGACAACAGTTTCTTAAAACCCCTTTAGTTCTTCACCCGAGTTAACTCAAGCATGTTACATAGCCTTACATAAAACTCGGTCCTTTCGGCCCCCCAAAAAATTTTTGTTTTTTTGAATTTTTGGAATGTTTTTTAAGTCCCCAAATTTTTTCAAAAATTTTTACCCGTGCAAAAAATTTTTATTGCGATTTTAATGAGCCTTTGATAAGGCTCGATTAAGGCTTAATTGTTTTTTAATGGGAGTTTTTTATCAAATTGATTTCATGGTTCCTAAGTTGTAGTGCACGGATTTTCCTTCGGTAAAGTTATTTAAAGCTGCTTTCTGGTGTCAAAAACCACCTCCAATAGTTTTTAATTTTTTTAATTAATAGATTTTATTATACACACATTTAATTAAGTCGGGGGGTTGGAAATTGTACTTAAAATTTGAACTTTTTAAAAATATTTAAAAATATACGGCCAGATAAAACTCACCCTACTTTAAACCCTTGTCCTCCTGAGACTTCTATGAGAATGTCCTGGGAAATCCAATTCCAGCTGTGTTCAAGGTCATCCAGCTGTGTAAACAATGACTCATCGGTGTCAAATTTCGCAGAAAGGGAAGACAGAGGAAAATAAAGTTTGAAGCTTTTTCTTCAAAATTAATGCATTTCTTTCTGTTTTTTTTTTTCAGTTTTAAGTATTTTTTATGTTTAATTACATTTATATCAAAAATTGCTGGGAACTTAAGGCGTTAAATAATGTCTCCAAAGGTTTATGATCAGTTTCCACAATGACTCTAAGACTGTGACAATAAACATATCTCAGACCAAACTCTCTCAGAGATTATCAAACTCACATGTTAGGCTTAGGTTCTTAAGTGCAGTTACGAAGTCTTCAACTGACTTGTCTGGTTTTTGTCTTCTGGTCAAAAATTGTCTCTCTCAATCGTGAGATTAATTTTAGGTTTGCAATGAGACTCAAATTTTTTTACTAAATCCAAATACTGACAATTGTCCACATCCAAGTTAAAGGAATTGAAAACCTGTAATGCATCTTCTCTGACAAAACATAAAAAATATGGCGACTTTGTGGGAATCACTTTCATTAAATTACTAGTCCGCAAAAAATATTTTAAATTTCTGATACCAGAGTGACCAGTTATGAGCTAAATTTCCTTCTAATAATAACAATGGAACCGGATTGCTGAATAGTTCCTGTTGACCACTTAAACAGCACAAAGTTAAAGATGGCTGACCTTTGTTACTGACTGGTGAACTCATTATTTCAAGCTGTTGCTAGTAGGACGACGACTATAATTCTACAAACATCGCTAAACCTGATATATAATATAGCTAAACACCAACCAAATGCCAAAATTCTATCAGGCTAGTTTAAGCATTATTATTAACATTAATAATTATAAATAATTTATATTATATATCAAGTTTAGTGATGTTTGTATATATTACGCCTTGACGGGGCTTGCGATGGCCGGTTGAGTGCCTTATAAGACGTGGGCACTGGTTGTGTCCCCAGCCGGTGTTGTAATAACCGTTGATGGTATTACATATAGTAACATTGCCAAACTCTTCATTCTACTTTTTGTTGAGTAAACTTTTTGTTTAATCACCTAGTACAGAATTAAATTAAATTAAGATTTATTTATAACCATAACATTTTAATATACTGTACAGTGATACCCTGAACTTATGCAATAGGTGGGACTGAGTGATAACCACGTAAGTCGGGGTATAATTTTGCAATTCACGTAAAATCCAAGTCGGATGTATGTAAGTTAATAAATGTTCTCGTTAATCTTATCTCATCTTTTGATTTGTTCATGGTTAGAAGAAATCACCACATAGTTTCTCAAGACTCCATAGATATAAAAAACACAGAAATAAATAACACAAAATAAATTGTATCTATGTGTCGATTCCGCATGATATGTCCGAACATGTAAGCCAAACAATAGTGTGGGGGGAGTGAGTAATCAAGAGTTGCATGGCGCTCAAACAAAAGACGAATCGACAAGATTTGAAAATCGCATAACTCCGGGTTTGCGTAAGTCGAGATATTACTGTACCTCGTATATTCTTTATTCAGATAAATTTTTCCCCAAATTATGACTTAAAAACTACTAACTCAATAACCAAAACACCAGCAAAAACAGCTCATTTTAACTTGGCAAACATTTTCCTTTGTCTTGAATGAACATCTGCAAGCTTTAAATGTTCAATATTGGAACTACAGGTATTGCAACATGCAAATTTAAAGATGTAACTACTTGTTGATTGGTGGAGATGGCTTCATAATAATCTTGCAGATCTCATGTATATGTAGTGGATTAGTAATGATGCAGATACATTACGATTGGTATGGAAGATATGCTTACATCACTATATATTCAACAAGGTCTGAGAGATTATTATGAGGCCATCTCCACCAATCAACAAGTAGTTACATCTTTAAATTTGCAAGTTCCAATATATGTGGTTCCAATATTGAACATTTAAAGCCTGAAGACATTCTTTCAAGATGGAGGAAAATGTTTGCTGAGTTAATAGTCTCATTAACTTTCCCCCCTGTAAAAGTTTCTGTAATGTTGTTTTGAGATTAATTAAATATTATTATTATCCACTCATTATTTTATTAATTGTTTTATTTTGAAACTAGAGCAAAAATTGATTATAAGTTCATTAAATAAGTATGTATACCTGTATATGACCTTGTATCATATGTCTTGCATTTTCTATAAAAAGTAAAAGCTCAATATTATGGACCCCCGATATAATGACTGAATGTTATTACAGATGGATGATGTTGATCTGGCCAAAAGTATAGAAAAATTATAAGAAAACTCATTCTCTTATGGACTCTTATTGCTGCTGCTACTATTACGACTACTCTACTAATACAGACTTATTTTTCAGTTCTCGCATACCACTGTCCTTCCATTATTATAAACATTTTAGCAGCACTAGCACTAGAGTTCATGCCACCAGGGGCAAGACATGTGTATTTGATGCCCTTATCCCTCTACATAAAATGAAAAAAACTGTTTTAAAATGCCATACCTATTATAAGTGGAAAGAAATTTTTAAATGTTTTTAAATTTTAAGCAGATTTAAACTATTTTAAATAAAATTATATTACTACAATAGTTTCACTGTTCAATATTTTCGCTCACAAAAATTTATGAAAATTTTCTGCACTGAGCAAATGCCCAGTTTACCCATGTGATACCACCAGCCCTGCTTTTTAGTTGCCATTTTATTTTGTTGCAGTTATCATATATTTACTTTATTTGCAAAAAAGTGCTATCCTCTTGATGCTGGCTAATTCGTTTATTAGGGCTTGCTTGGTGGATGAGTGTGAAAACGCTCTCTCCACCAGAGCCCTAAAGGCGGCTGCCTTGTACGGAAACGGGTCACAAGAATCGGCTGGTATGTACGTGGAGGTGGATGAGGGCTTGTGGTATACGGCCGTACATCAAAAGGATAGAAACGGAGCACGGGTTTCCGAACATGACATGCCGCTTAGTTGAACGATACCAACGCCAGAAACACACCCCAACCGCCAGAAAGGTCACCGACCCACAGCAAGATAGCCCAACACAGGTCCCTGTCACATTCAACCCGTACCTCAAGACTGTGCATAAGAAGATAGCCAGAGAGCACGGGATACGATTGGCATACAGAAGATGCCCCACAATTTTCCGTATCCTACGGAATGATAAAGACCCTCCCGATCGCACCAAACTCCTCGGAATCTACTCTATCCCACTCCGAGACAACAGACAAAACGCGGACCTACTATACATCGGCTCAACCAAACGTTCCTTGTGCACCCACCTGCGTGAACACCAAGCGGATAACCGACACGGGATATCCGACACAGCCCTGGCCTCATATGCGTCGGATTCCGAAATCGAAGCGCAACTCAAGAAGGCTACTATCATCATCAACATGCCCCACCAACAGCATCTCAGGTGGCTGGAGGCCGCGGTTATCTACAATGCCGGCCGGCTAACCACCTGCGTTAACCAGAAGGAAGAGCTAATCCTGTCTCTGGCCTGGCAATCGCCATTAGACGCCAACCCGCCGTTTCCTCCCCCACCACACAACCGTGCATGCCAGAAACGACCCACCCAGTTGGAACCGACACCCGATCCCAACAAATAATATACACTCTATCCGGGGAATTTTCAGTCGACCTGAAGAAGAGCAAACTGATCGCTCGAAAACGTTTGTCAAGCGATATACAATATATACACGTAGAGCACCTATCACAGGTTCTGGATAGTGTAACGTTCATTTATAAAAATGTTATATTGAAGTTTAAAACTTATATAAATCACTTAAAAGAAATAAATGATTTTCTAGAAATATATTAACATTCTTTTTTTTTAAATTTATATGTTTAAATATCAATAGCAAAAGAAAACATCAATATGGCTCTGAAATGGTATGCCACCGATCCAGGAATTTTCCCTTATGGGATAAGGCTACCCTAATACACAGGGTATTTGACAGACAACACATAAGAGCATTAGAGACCGCAGAAATCTATAGGGTTTACATAAGAGGAGCATGCATCAACATAAACAATTACATTCCCATACAAATGCATGGAAGTATTATTTAGATTCTTAAAAGAATGTATGTTGCTTACTATATGTCACAGCCATTGTTCAAACTGATTAAAAAAATTTTTTTTAAATTACTTGTAGAATGCAGCTAAATTCTATAAATAGAACAGTTATTTTCATTTTGACTTTTCCTGAAGAAGGCTGATTAAGGAGTGGCCGAAAATGTTCAAATGTTGAATTTGGGTGTTTTGCTGGAAATTTTGTGTTTAGATGAGAGTCTATATATATTGTTCCAATTTATTGCTGTGGTTTTTATGTACATTTTAAATATCCGTAAACTTCCAAAATTAATTTTATTAAAGAAATGTTATATCAATTTATTTTATTTTTATGGAAGTAAACTTGATTAATTTCCTTATCTCTGTACAAATTTTGATAAATTAATCTCTGTATCAATAAATACTACAATTTTGTTTTTGTATCTACCAGGAACTTTGTTAGAAACATTTATCATAACAATGGACAAAGAATTGAACATTAAGTTTTGCTTCAAGTTAGATGAAAATTTTGCTAAAACTCAGTCTATTGTAGCAGTCTCATAAGGAACTCTTTGCCCTGCCCCGCCTATTGGCACTACAGGGTTAAAAGAGACTATGCCTTGTTCATCGACTGGTCGGTACCTGACGCGGTAGACAGGGACGTCATAGCTGGGCCCTATGATGCATCATCCAGACTCCCGTCCGCACCCCGGCCCAGCTCACTAACTTGGCATAACTTTTGTTTGTGCAGCCTGCACTGCACTTATGGTCCACACAACTAAACCTGAATCAGCTCACATATACAAAACACACATACTTATACCTACATGTAGTAGGCATACGGACAACGGGGCCCTTACCCCGAGGAGAGAGGGCCCAGATAAGCCTTCAAACCTATAGATCAAAGAGATCTATGATTTTTCCCATCAATTCCTTTAGTTTCATTAGGTTCCCTTTACTAGCTGCTAGCGTTCGAAGTACTTGTTCAGGGGGCTTAGACCAGTCAACTTGGTCCGCCCCTAGGCGGAAGTCCCTCGTTAGGGGACAGTCAAGTACATAATGCCTCGTGTCTCCGTGAAGACTGCCACAGGGGCAGCTACCATCTCCTTGTCCGAACTTGGACTTGAAGTGGGGGAACCTCCCGTGGCCTGTTAAGATTTGAGTCGACAACGAGCAACAACTTATCGGAGTGAGGCCAACTACAGGCACGAAGGCATAGGTTGGTCTACCTACTGTACTTAGAGTCCAGCGCTCTCGCCAGCTTATCATCGATCTTTGCAGTAGAGTACCTTTTATGTATGTAGTCGAGGGTTCTACCATCCTCGTAACAAATTATAGCAAGCATATGGTGATATGACAATATCACGTGCACATGCTTGAGCGTTATTAAGCATTTCCTGGCAGAAGAAAACAGTTTCAGGTCAGGCACCTCTCATGCACAGCTGAAAACTGACTGGGTCAACAATTTTTAATGGCAATTTGTTTGCAAAACGTCACAAAGATTACAAATTGTTTCAGTTATGCTTTCTTGAATGGAATGAAATAAAAATCTACACTACTCAAACATGTGTACTATACATTGTAAAACTGTATTACTATATACTTACTGTAATAGATAGCACATCTAGATGGTACTTTTATTCAGCTTGAAACAAAATTTAATGCAATTTGTTTTTCCATAGTTGCAGAGCTACTGTTTGTATAGTTTATTCTCATGATAATAAAATAAAAAAATAGTTTTAGAAATTAATTTAATAAAAATCAGTCTTGAAACTTTATGGAGACAAGTTGTAGATGCAACATATAAATACAAAATTATATGCTGTTATTGAGATAAATACAATGATTTGTAAATGATAATATACTGAAATAATATTTTTCATATTTTTTAACCCATTACAGGTAGCCCTTCATTTACGCCGACTGAATTTAGGCTGATTCACAATAATGCCGCTACACAATTTGCTGTGTAATTTCCTGACTCTCCCTATGCTAGACTGATTTTCGTTTCAGTGTTGACATATTTACTAAGCCACAACATAGTATATTTGTTAAAACAAGGATTTTTATCGAATATATTTATTTTTTCTGTTTAATATTGTTGGATTTGTATACATTTACATTAAATTAATATTAATATAAATAAAAATATTAAAATACTAAATGTTCAGGTACACACGTATACAAGAATAAAGGAGGGTTATTATGTCACATAAAAGAAGTGCACCAGAAGTTATCTAAACATATTAAGAAAGCATGGCAATGTATCTCCCTAGAAAAAAAATGGCAGTTATTTGACAAATGGAAAATGGACAAACATGCCCTAATGTCTGTAGATCTTTGAACTTACCTCCATTGACTATTACTACCATTATGAAAAATGCAGATAAAATTAAACACTCTGCACAACAGTTTATGGCAGTAAATGTAAAACATGTGAGTTATAGCAGAGGTAAAATTTTTGAACAAAATGGAAAAATTGTCATCTTTATGGGTGGATGATGCAAATAAAAAAAAAACATTCCCTTGATTCAAGCTGCTATAACTGAAAAAGCAAAATCAATTTTTGATAATCTTAAAGAGACAGATGGAGGCAAAGAAACTTTTTTAGGAAGCAAGGGTTGTTTTATGAGATTTAAATCCCAAAGTAACAGTCATAGTGTAAAATTATGTGGTGAAGCAGTAAGTGCAGATGTTGCGGCGACAGCTGCTTTTCCTAAGGAATTTCAGGGTTATGTAGAACAAGGCAACTATTCTCCAGACCTAATCTTTTAACATTGATGAGACTGGTCTTTATTGGAAAAAGTTACCAGCATAAACTTTTATTTCTTGTAAAGAATGTTCCACTCCAGGTTTTAAAGCTGCAAAAGATAGATTAACTCTTTTGTTGGGAGCCAATGTTTCAGGATCTTTGGAACTTAAACCGATGTTAGTGTATCATTCACAGGCATCATATGCTTTAAAGGGTCTAAATAAAGACACATTGCCAGTTTATTGGAAATGAAACAAGAAAGCTTGGGTCACACAAGATGTTTTCACAGATTGGTACACAAGTTATTTTTGCCCAACTGTGCTTCACTTTTGTGAAAAAAATAAATTACCACTCAAGGCAAGACTTCTTCTCTTGGACAAAGTTCAAGGACATCCACAAACCCTTGATGAAATAAGAACACCATTGGATGTCAAGGTTATTTACATGCTTCCTAATACATCTCTTTTGCAACCAATAGATCAGGGGGTTATTGCAACCTTCAAAGCTTATTATCTCCGTAATACATTAATGGAAATAATGAGAGTTTTAGACACTTCAGACAAAACAGTTAAAGACTATTAGTGGTCTTTTGATATTTTGAAAGGCATTAAAAACATCAAGTCGGCTTGGAATGAAGTTTCAGCAAAATGCTTAAATGAAGTTTGGTGTAAACTTCTGCTAGCATTGATTTCAAAGAAGTAGTACATCAGGAGAATTTAATTGAAGACATTACCAGCCTTGCATGTGATGTGGGATTAGAAGATGTTACAGAATTTTTAGAAGCCCATGATCAGCCACTCTTGAATGAAGACAGAAGAATTATACAAAGAATTAGATTGTGAACAGTCAGAGAAGGAAGAAAACTAAAAAGAAACGCCAAGAGTTATGAAAATGGTCAATCTAAAGCGTATCCTTTCAACTATGGAAAGTTTGATGGATGAACTTTGTGAGTTAGACAACAATTGGGAGCGAAGTGCAAATGTAAAAATGAGCATTATCGCATCCATTCGACCATATTCCAAAATTCTTAATGAAAGAAAACAAAAATCTAAACAATTAAAGATGAATACTTTTTTCTGAAAAATGTAAGAGATCCAAAACTTTGAAATATCATTTGCTTTTCTTAAGATTTTTTAATAAAAATATTTCACTTTATTTTATCATAAAATACATTTTAAATATTAAATTTATAATATATGTACTTTGTATTATATTGTATTAATAAGCAAAATTATTTGCTTATTTTTCACTTAAGTAGAACCCTAACCCTTTACCTCACTGTAAATATGGGTTCATTTTATGCCGGCTTTTGTAGGAACAGAACTGTGGCATAAACTGAGGGTTACCTGTATTTCTTTTAGTAAGTTATATAATTAATGATGATGAAAACATTTTCTTGAAAATATTCTCAATACTAGTTTCACCTAGCAATTTAATTAATAATAGTGCTTGTTCAACATAAATTAAAATTTAAAAATTTATTAAATTTTCAATGCTTAGAATTTATTATAGAAAAATTATATATGAAAAATAACTAATACTTCAATGTTTTATCAAATTATATATACAACTTTTCTAATTTATTTTAAAATAATTAAGACTTTAATAAATAAAAATTTCCAAGCAGAATACTTCCATCAAGATAAGTATTCTGTTTTTTTCCCATTAAATTAAATATAAAACAAAAAATACATACTTGTAATAACAGGATTTGTTGTAAATCCAGTGCTGGGTTTTATTTTTTTATTACAAGTCAACGATGAAGAATCTATAGTTATTTTCAGAGGCCTTTTAAGTGACGAAGAATCGTTACTTGTTCCGTCAGACACATTGCATGCTAATTTGGAATGGGATACAGCATTGAGATTTGATGATACCTGATGAATTACAATAAGGGAATTTTCTGTGAAAATATGAATCTTGTAATCCATAATGTAATTTATTATTAATTATCTTAGGGATGATGTTTCTAACTATCCAATAATTTACCTGATAGTTATTTGTAGATGAACTAACAGCTACGGAGGAACGATGTTTAAGAATTGCCGGAACCAATCTGTTCTTCTTCACCAATTGCTTAATTTTAATTGTTGGCACATGTTTAGATGGTGTTGTAAGTGAAGATTTCAAGGGTGATGCACCCATTAAAAATGAAGATGTTTTTCCTTGTTCAGGAAAATCAGATGTGGGTCTATGATAAAAAGAGTTATTTAAAGAACTATAAAATATTTAAACTATTTTTTTTTCTTATGTAATCAACTCTTATTGTAAAAAAAATCATGGACTTCCATCATACTGGATTTGTTATAGTAAAAAATTTTACATTTAAATAAATAACCGTTACAAAACCAAAAACACCAGTATAAATGGTAAAAAACTCATATTAGCAAACATGTTCCTCTGTGTTAAATAGACATCTTCAGGCTCTTAACATTCTAAATTTGAAATATAGAGGCTTGTTTATTAGTGGACTGGTCACTTCAACAGTGTCATATACTGCAAAATTATGATAAGAAGTGGGTCTTTCAAGCTGTTGGAAATTAATCTGCATCCTCGAAGTTAATGGCTTCATCTCTTGCAGTAGCTTCATAAATTTCTAACAGCTCCAGAAATTTGAGTCAAGTTCTATTGCCTGTACAGTGTAGAAGTCAGGTACTATAAAAATGTACCTCAATTTCAGGGTCACAGACATAGGTGTCCAAGGCAGTGGTGTTAGGCTTCTATTTATAGAAGTCTAAACATCCCTGCCTTGGCGAGCTATGTCAGTGACCCTGGTATGTGTGATGTGTGGTTTTGTGGAACCTACATAACCTACATATTCTAATGCTCTATTAAATCAGTGGTAATTAAGTGGTATAGAATACATCAAACAATTAACCAGTTTTTAGCAGTTATTATTTGAATTTCACACTTTTTGTCCATATGATACCTTATTACCTTGGATAATACTCTGTTAACCTTGAGTGTTCTAAAACAGTTACTACAGTTGCATAAATATAAATGATTGTATGTTTTTATCATTAAAATACAATAAACTATTCATAAATTTCTTCATATGTACAGATTCTGGTTTACCAAGCTTGCAAAATGAAAAGATAATGAAATAAATTTATCAAAATTTAATCAAATTTTTCTACTTTTATAAAGATATGAATATATCAATAATTTACATAACTGTAACATACTGTACAGTATTTTTAAGAATGATAAAATTGTCTGCAGAAAGTTGATTTTTCTTAAAAATGTGTTAATGTAGCTAATAAAAGAACAGTGACAATATGAGGAAAAAGCTGTAAAAATAAGCCTTATTCCAAGATAACTCAAGGCAAAACAGTCAAATGGAATGTTGTACATTGGATACATGTACATGTACATTTAATAACATACTATTATCAAATATGATGAAGTAAAATACTGTATATGATTCATTTCTATCTAATTAATTGTAACCTAAAATTACAATTACTAAAATTAATTTTAAATTTTATTATTTAGTAACTAGTTGTAAACTAAACACACAGTGAAACCTTAATCATATGGCTACAAAAAAACAAAAGACCTAAAGATCTACAGGGTGTCCACAAAGTCTGGGTACATAAGAATTAACACATACTTTTAAAACAAAATAATTTTATTTGATTCTAATATTAATAAATAACATTTTCAATATGATTTCCATCATTTTCAATACATAATTTGATGCGCCTTGCAAAATTCGGGTGAACTCGATTAAATAAGTCTATATTGCCGTTGATTTCAGCACACTGGTAATGGTGTCCACAAATTATGGTACATCAAATTATGTATTGAAAATGTTATTTATTAATATTAGAATCAAATAAAATCATTTTGTTTTAAAAGTATGTGTTAATTCTTATGTACCCAGACTTTGTGGACACCCTGTACATAAGAAGAAACAGTCATATTTGCCTGTATGTCAAAAAACATACATCAATAATATTTTTTCCATCGTGAAGTCCAATCTGTTCTACAGTTAGATGCAAGATCACTACAAACCACTACTTGCTACATCACATTCCAAAAAAATTAATTGCTGCAATTGCTACTAGCAATTGGATATTAACATTTTTGTGTGTGTACAAATATAAAAAATTATGGAATTAACATTCTTCAGGATTAAAAATTCTAGCCAATAGATGCAAAAAAAAAAAAATTGAGAGACAAGTAATGCAAGTTTAATTTTCATAGTTCAAACAAGTTTTTTTTTTTTTTCAATATTGAATGATAGTTCTGGAAAAGCAATTGTGAGAATTCAAGCTCATGTCTGAATTTTGACAGTTCAATCATTTTTTTCATCAATTCAATTTTTCGTCACTTCTCGAAGTGACGAAACCTTTTAACCCTTCCTGAGAGAAAAGAGAAAAACACAACCCATACACTTCCTATGGCATATAATGTTACGAATGATAAAGCCGATCTAGATGACCATATAAGGAACAATTATTACTAAGGTGCAAGACTAACTCTGACCTTAGTCACCTCAGTAATTACTTCAGTTGTTTTGACAGCTGTTATCAAATTTATGAGATGGAAAGAGTGACAATACCAGATAGAAAAAGTAATAAATCTACAGAAATGTTTCAATTTCTGACAATTAACCTAAACAAATCCTGGACGCTAGTCAACCTTAGATGGGATTGCATCAAACTTAGTATTAGTAAGTCCTCCGGGAGTGTATAAAAAGGGCTTGGACACAGTCCTCTGGGCGGACAGCATCAGGGGACATCAACGGCAGACATCACCAGCAGACATTACCCGGGACATCAGACCCATACCGCCATTCCATCTGTTGCCACCCTTGCCTTTCCACCGTAATCGCTGTCTGTCTCTCGACTACGGGAACCCATGAAGTAAACACATAGCAAAATTTTTAACTCTCTCTCTCTCTCATCTCTCTCTGGTCTTAGTATATAGACTAGACTTAGGTTAGTTGAACTTAAGAAAATATTGGGACCTACAAAGACCCAGAATTTAGATGACTTATCGAAGACAGTCTATCCTTGTCGCGATTTAGAAGTATTTTTGGATTACTCCCTTTTTGTAGCCTTTTGATTTGTACTCGTTTGTATAGCTTATGGTTAATTAAATATGTTATTCTTATAATTAATTAAGTGTCATCCTTGAGTACGACTGACACCTTATCACGACCTTGCTCACCCTCCTACTCATTGACCAGACCGACCATCCCTGACAAAAAAGTCGATAAGTGGGGAGAAGCTCAGTGCTCTACCCCTTCGGTTCTCACACAATACATCCAAGAAGACTAGATTGAGGTTTCACTGTAGTTTAAATAATGTTTCTGAATAGAAACTTTAAGAAATTCCATAAAAGTTAAAAAAAAAAAATTTAACTCTCAGAGAATATAATTATTATTATATATTGAAAACTATATTTTATATATGATAAATAAATCCAAATAAATGAAAAAATTATATCAAAAATTAATAGCCATTCCAAAAGATACTCACTTCTGGCCCCATACAGGTTCAAAATACTTAATCTGAAAAAAATTATTATTAAAATTAATTAAAACAAACTAAAAAGTATTAAAAAATATATTATGATTTAATTGCTATGAAAACATGAATAAATACTCACTGATATCTATTATGGTTCCAGCAGACAGCTATGTTAGCACAAATAAACATCTTTAATCACTTTCAGAGATCTTCAGGTTACTATGCTTTTCCTTAAATCGAATGCTATTATTTGAACAACCATTTTAAAATGGAACATTCTATACACCATGTAATGATATTCAAACTAAAAACATATATTTTTGTCATTAAGTACATCACATTTAACATAATTTTTTTTCTTAGTTAGAAATGAAACCCACATTAGTAGCATCGTTGCTACTAACCAGGGTTTCATTTCTGTATTCAGTATACACTATTCTGTTTTTTTTATTATGCCACATTTCATCATTAAATATGTCACATTTATGTTTTGAATTTTAATATCATCACATGGTATATAGAATGTTCCATTTTAAAACAGTTTTTCAAATAAAAGAATTCAATTTACAGAAATGCATAACAACATGAAAATGATCTCTGAAAGTGTCCGAAAATGTTTGTGCCAATATAGCTGTCTCTGCTGGAACTAGTACTGATGTCTGTGAGTATTTATATCATTTTAGAGTTTATGAGGTGTTTTTTTAACATGAAGAAATCTTTACACGTATAATCTAGTAAAACATTTTAATGAAACTGCTATATATTATTATATAAAAATATAAATTATGAAATATTCAGTAAATTCAAATACCAATATAGTAAAAGCATGGAAAAAAGAAATATTAATACTTTAATTCTATACAAAAACAACACGCAATTACTGGTTGATATTAATAATAAAAATATTTTTTAAATAATTTCTTTTGCTGGTTTAGTGACAATAGAACTTTTATCTTTAATTCTATCATTTTATGGTATTTTCTTTACTTTTTATTCTAAAACTAATAAATATCTAAAATTATTTAATCGAAAAAATTAATTATTGCAATTTTTAAAATTCTGAATACACAAACTGAAATACAAAAAAAACAAGAGATAGAAACACAATAAGTTTCTTGCCTCCCTCCAGAAGGAAATGCAAAGCAGCTCAACTGCTCATGTAATATTTATTAACAAACCACAGACTACCCTTGGTCAATGTGTAATAAAACAGTAGATTTAACAAAGCCATAGGGACAAGATTTGTCATCCTTAACTGAAGACAAATTGTAAGCATAAAAAAGGTAATTTCTGTGGTGACCACTGCTTTTGGATATTCCCAGTTTTAGGAATCTAAAGGGAATTTAAGAATTACACACACAGATACAGACATGAGATAGGTGGTCATAGATAAAAACCACCAATAGCTTTTCAATCTTGTAATCACTAAACAATAAGCAACATTGAGGCATATTATGTATCATTTCAATATTAGTGTCTGATGACCCATAAGTCTGTTTACAGTACAGTAAACATTCCATTCCATTGGGTTCCATAGTCTTCAATCTATATATATATCACCGCTCACACCCAGGTAGTGTACAATATAACTCATCTAGATCAAGCAACATTGATGGTGAGATACGGATGACTAGCTGCATATTGCAAGCTGAAGCATAGGGATTTTTAAAACAGTAGAATTTTAAAAAAACATATTATTTTTTCATAACACATTGGGTTGTTTGGAAAGTAATTTTGTCTTTTTTGTACCACTAGACAAATTAATCGTATTTTTCCCGCCATTTTCATTCTAAACCATATTATCATTATATATTTTGACAGCTAGCATTTTAAGGCTTATTTGTAAAAAATTTTATTTGATTTTTGCAATTGTTTATTTTTTGTGTCCCATCAAATATGGAAGATCGAAAGCAGCATTTTCGGCATATTTTGCTCTTTTATTACCGAAAAGGTAAGAATGCTGTTCAAGCAAGAAAAAAATTGTGTGACGTGTATGGAGACGATGTATTGACAGAACGACAGTGCCAAAACTGGTTTACAAAATTCCGTTCTGGCAATTTCAATATTGAAGATGCACCATGTTCTGGATGGCAAGTTGAAGCCAATGAAAACAAAATAAAGGCACTGATTGAAGCAAACTGCCAAATAACAACATGTGAAATCACTAAGAGATTAAATTTGTCAAATTGAACTGTTTATGATTACTTGAAACAAATTGGTTTTGTTTCAAAGCTTGATATATGCGTTTCACATGCTTCTTAAAGAGATAAGCTCTCTTTGGTGGGATTTTAACGAAATTTTTTTTTTGGAGCTTTACCAGACAATTTAACAATTGATTCAAAAATGTACTGCCACTGAGTAAACTGAGTATCATCAAACAGAAAATGCGGCCAGAATTGATCAACAAAACAGATGTAGTGTTTTACCACGATAATGTCAAATTTCACACAAGTTTGGTAACTCATCAGAAACTGTTATAACTTAGATGGGACATGCTATCACACCAACCATATTAGCCAGATCGAGCACACTAAGATTATTCCTTATTCTGGTCTATACAAATTTTTTTAACTGTAAGACATTTACTTGAAATGACAATGTCAAAAATCACTTGGATCAGTTTTTTGTAAACAATGACCAAAACTTTTATGAATGTGAAATCATGCTACTACCAGAAACGATGGATCAAGATATCTATATATCAAGAACCTACATCTTTTATCCCTGCTATATCACAATCTGTATTCATATAAATTGGCAAGTTTCAAAGCATTAATAAGAAGAGCACACATGTTCATCTAACATCAATGATAGATACAAAGACTTTTGAATTTTAAAATTATGGAAAATATTGAGTTTTGGATAATGGTGTTTGAGTTGTTGTTAATATTAAGTAGGATAGAATTAAATACTGGTCCTGTTGATCGTACTCCGCCACATTCACAGATTCAATCATCGGCATCTACAGTAAAATGACGTCATTCTCCAAGCAAACATTCCTTGAAGTCAGCGAGACTAGAGGATTTTTCTCTTCAAAGTTAGACTCAAGTAAGTCTATTCCTAATGAGATTATTTCATATTTAGACAACCAATTTGATAAGCTTTTTTCGACATTAAGCAAGGTTGTTACAAGGATTGACTGGTTGGTTAATTTACATAATGAACATGATCAATGATTAACCCATTTGGAGGTTAAACTAGAAGAAATTTCCAAACTTAAAGATGACTTGAAACGGAAAAATAGTTTAATCATGCATTCAATAGATAAGGTGTCAAATGAAATGAGAAAGAAAAATATCTTAATTAAAGGTTTGACTGATGATAATTCTGATTTGAATAAGAAAGTGGAAAACCTGTTTACTAAACAGATAGATGAATCAAAATCAATTCCAACAGTTAAGATAGTGAAATTTAACCAATCAGATATTGTATTGGTGAAATTACAGTCATTTACAGACAAGAAATTAATTTGTGGTACCATTAGAAAGATAAAGGCTAATGATGCATTGAAGAATATACAAGTTTTTGATGATTTATGTTGGCATTCAAGACTGAGATGAAAGAAACTCCTGCCCTTTTTACATGATTATAGGCTGGAAGGCAGGAGAGTTTGACTAATAGCTGATGTTTTGCAGATTGGCACTGAGAGATATATTTATGACCTAGATAGAGGAGAATTATTAAAACTTGATTTTTTTAGCAGAAAATCAAATGGCTACTTCTCAAAATCTTCATTCTCTGATCCAAGGAAGTGTACAGTTGGATTGAAAGTTTCAACATGGAATTCCCAGGGTGCCTTCCTAATTAATCTGAATGATAGTGGTTTTGTTGAACATATTTGTAAAACTGATATTTTGGGACTGACCAAGACTTAGTCTACAGCTCCACTGTGTTCGAGAGTTAAAAGCATTAACTGTAGATTACCCAACTTCACTGCCTGTAACCGGCGTTCTTCTTCTCCAATACAGAAGACTTTGCAAACGTTTTCAAACCTAATGTGGTTCTTCTTCAGGCACTATGGAATTTCCTATATGAATTCAAATTTCCAGAATTAACCGTTGTTTTGGAAAATTTTTTGGAACACTGTCACATGTGACTGATGGCGTCATTGTAGACTTGCGCATTATCCGTATGTTGTTACTTTAGAGTTTTATTGAGGAAGGCTTCCCATGCTGTTGATATCTTCATTTCTTGTTTGAAGTTAATGCAGTGCTTATTCCTGAAGGTATTAAGACAAATGTATATGGCCTCTAGCCATCTGAGGTGTTCTGTGCGGACTGTGGTGTGAATAATTCTGGTTAGAGGGAATAGCGGCTCTATTTCTGGGTCGGAGGAGTATACCGCTAAGGCGGTGTTGTATCTATGATGTAGGGTGTCCACTTTGTGTTCTTTGATTCTAATTACTAAGTTGCGTTTAGTGGACCCGATGTAGAATACTTCGCTGTTGTCTCTATGATCGATGATGGGCACAGAGTATACTCCCGGAAGTCTGTTGCTGTCTGGAGCGTCTTTTCCGTTCCTAAGCCAATAGAATATTGTGGCGCACCTCCTAAATGCCAAGCGGACATTCTTTTTCTTGGCTATATGGTTGTATATGGCCTTAAGTGCCGGGTTGTATGTGATTGGTATGTACTTAACCAGGGAATCATTGGAATGAGAGGTGTTGTTGGATTGTTGTTGGAGTACCTTGTTGTTTATCTTGCATAAGACGTTGTGATAGCCATGTTGTTTAGCTATGTGCTCTATGCGTCGCATTTCAGAATTGAAAGCTGATTGTGACGAGGAATGTGAATATGCTCTTTTGATTAGTGTGTTGAATGCTGCCATCTTATACTGTGGTGGGTCACATGATGTTGCAGGTATATACAAAGGTTGAGCGGTTGGTTTATGATACACTTCTGTATTGATGGATGATCCCTCTATTTTGATGTTAATGTGTAAGAAGTGTGCTTGGGTAGGGTCGGCTTGATCTAATTCCACCGTTAATCCATAGGGATTATTGTTGATGGAGTATATTAGCATTGAGATATTTGGGATCTTCTTCCATAGAATAAGGATATCATCGATGTATCTTTTGTATAGAAGAATGTGTGGGAGTTGAGATGGTAAGAATTCCGATTAGAGTTTCCTCACCACAATCTCGCAGAGGTCTCCTGCAACTGGGCTTCCCATTGGTACACCACGTTGTTGTTCGTAAGTGACTCCGTTGAATCTGAAGAAAGAGTTGTGGCAGAGCAGATGTGACATTTCTAGGATGTCCTGTTGTAATGTGTTATCTTGGATCATGTGCATGAGCATATCTCTTATGGCAGAAATTACCGATGGGAGATTGATGGAAGGATATAAAGATTTGAAGTCCAAGACAGTTATGAATTTCGGAGGTGTCGATATGTGTTTAAGGATGTTAACTAGGTCCGCCGATCTGGTTATGGTGTGTGGGTATCCGTCCAGTTGAGGTACTAATAATCTCTGTGTAGCTTTCTCTAAATTGATAGTTGGTGTTCTGGCCTTGTCCACCACAGGTCTGAGATCCCTCCCTGGTTTGTGAGTTTTTGCAAACGCAAACATTCTGGGGTGTCAGGTGCGGCTGTAACAATGTTGGTCATTCCCAGTCATTTCGCTAGTTTAGAGCTGGCAAAGTGTTTTACCCTGGCTTGTAGGTTATTGACGGCATTGGCGGCAATGATGTTGCATTGAGTGTTGTGGATATGGTTGTCTACTAGTGTATTGGAAAATTTTCCAAAACAACGGTTAATTCCAGCCATAGATAAGTAATTCTACTGATGGAAAATCACTCATACTCTCAAAAATTCCAAGGAAGCAAAAGAACAAACAAATAAGAAATAAGGTGGAGCGCTCTCACAGATGGATGCGCACAAATAATATAACTCTCATCAGAGCAGACAAGGACAACTTGTTGGTCCTCATGAAGAGAGATACCTATAATACACTCACTCACTCACTCTATATTTTATTGGTACATTAATTGTACATGCCCTGGCCCCGCATGAAGCATTACCAGGGAACAAGTGGCCAGTATAGATTAGAATACATTGCGATTAGGTAAATTACATAAAATTAACACTTGTAGGAGGTGTACAGAAAATAAAAAATAAAAAATAAAAAGAACAAAAGAAAAAAAAAACATTTAAGATATTTACAAAGTATACATAGTTGGTAAGAAGAGCAACATATATATTTAGAAGACACGTGACAGTTCTTTCGTGTGTAGTGGTTACCTTGTAAAGATCAGGGGGCGAAATAATGCCCCAACACAGAGCGTTAGCTGTAGATCTTGGTTTTGTTAACATAATAAATTTGCTTAGCAAATTGTTTGAAGTTGTTGTAGATCTCTCTGTTTAGCCAGATATCCGATGGACTGCTTGGCCATTCTATACCCTGTTCTTCAATAAGTATCCTTAATTTGTTCCTCTCGCGTTCAAAAGCCGTACAATCATATATATAGTGCTCAGGACTGTCTTCAACATTGCATGTAGGGCAAAGATCAGAAGTCCTATTTGCGAACCTGACAAGGTAATTGGCAAACTTGCCGTGCTTGGTGAATATTTGGGTAGTGCAATAATCAGGAGTATACCAGTCTATACTAATAAATTTCTTCAAGTCCGGAATAAACCTGTGGGTTATGTGCTGCATATCGTAATCCCATGCAGTTTGCCACTGTAGTAAAGTGTCTTTCCATAAAAGTTGCCGCAGTGTTTGTTGACTAATTTTGTTATATTCAGTATTGTTGCTATCTTTCGTGGTTGCGTACTTAGCCAGAGTATCTGCTCTCTCGTTGCCTTTCAGGCCCTGATGGGCTCTGACCCAGGAAATGTATATATTGCATTTCGATTTTTTAATCAAGTTTTTAACTTTTACGGCCAGTGGATGTAGTTTGTTGCTTCTGATTAAATTATATGCAGATAGAGAGTCAGTGTATATGTCGACAGCTACATTCTCATAGGTCTGGTTGACATAGTCGATTGCTTTCCCAATAGCAAATAGTTCGGCTTGAAATACAGTACACCTATCATCCAACTGGAACGTCTGTTGAGAGATTTCTGTATTGTTGTTATATATTACAAAGCTGCATCCTACAGAGTTGTTAATACGAGACCCGTCCGTGAAAATATTGATGTTAGATGATTCACTAGTGTTGTCTATGTCGGTTGTACTTTCATTGGGAGGGAGAGATTCACGAAATGGGATAGGCCATTCAATGTCGTCATGATGTATTGTGCTTGTTGTAGTCTGGATGTTCTCACCCCACTTGATTAATTGGTACTTTTGTCTCTGAAGGATAGCAAGGTCTATGGGAGGCTTATATACAGCTGTTTATACAGAAATAAACATCAATCAAAATTACAATTATACAATAATAAAATATAAATAAATAAATAAAAGTAGTTTATCCTGTTCAGCACATAAAATTGTAACTACAAATCTCTTTCTTTTGCAACGTAACTATAAAAATTGTTTTGTAGTTGTTTTGCACAAAAGATAATCAAATTTATTTTAATTTTTTAGTTTAATTTAATTAAATTTTTAAAATTTACCAGCTTTTTAAATTTTAATTATAAGCAAGTTAACATTGGTTAAACTATCAGATTACCTAATTGATTTTCAAAACTATAACTACAGTATATCTATTACAGATATGATCATGTTGCCAGTTTTTAAGCCAAAATTTGCCAAAATTAGTGATATCTGTTACCCAATGTCATTTCTGTTAAACTAATTATTGAATTATGTATCGAAGTTGCGAAAATTAACAGAAGAGAGAGAGGGAGAAAAAAAATACACTTGCAGTACAGTACTTTTAAGAAAAATCATAACAAAAATGTAAAAAGCTCGTGCCAACCACAAGTTGGCGCCAGCATTTTACTATAAATGTCAGGTAACTATTTATAATTTTTTATGTTGGGTAGTAATGTTTTAAACATGAAAAACAATTAAATTACAGATTTTTACTGATCTATTTAGCTATTTTGAAGTAAACATTCTAATAAATTATGATTTCAACTTTTAAAAGTTTGCAAACAAATTTTTAATTAGTTATTTTTTTATTCTAATTAATAATTTCATCTTTTTATAATTGCTGAATTATTAAAATGAAAAATTAAACACTATTACATAAAAGTAGTTTATCCTGTTATTAATCTACAACCATAAAATGGTGAATGCTGGTAATCTACAACCATAAAATGGCTTCAGAATGGTGAAAAAAGCCATTTCAAAACAGATTCTGGTATACTTTCTTATTAAAGATTGAAGCATTACTTCTTGCTATCTGCAGATGGCTAAACTTGGTCAGCCATATTCATCAAATGAAATCAACAAGCAGCTAAGGAGACAAAGTCCCTGATTTTTTGACAAATTTCCTGACTTTCCATGACTTTTTCCAAACACTAATGAAAATCCCTGACTTTCCAGGTGCATAGGAACTCTGTATGAAGTTACCCTTGTACAATTTGTGCCAAATTACTTATAATGTTTTGTTAACAGCAGTCAAACCTGATAAGAAAACTTGGCCTGCTTTGGTCAGTTAAGAATATTTTTGATAGCTTGGGTTACTCCTTTTTGTTTTCAACTTGATCAGCTTCATTGTTGAGAACTCACTTAAATGCAATAATTCAAACTAAGTCAGACCAGCTGTGGAATCAGGATATATTGTCTACTTCAGCTAAATGAGTTAATTTGTTTGAAATGCGCTTGGGTTGGTGTAAAGCATACTACTTAAACTGTGAGACTAATTTTTCCACAAAAAGCCTCATTATACAACTTAGACTTAATAAATTTTGGATTCTGTTAAAGAGCTACCAGATAAATATATCAAGAGAAAAGTTTTGTAGTTATTGCAGTAGTAAAGAGAAAGAGAATCTCTTAATTCACTTGTTTGATTCTTGTCAAGTGATATATCAACTAAAATGTCTTGTACTAAAAGAAGATTTCAGGTATAATCATTTGAAAAATAAGGACATGTCAAAAATTACTTTATTTAAGATCTTCTCCTCCTTTTCTAAATCTTTAGAATTTTTGCAATAATTTATTACTATGTATATTAATTACATAACATTACTGTATATAACCAAATTGCTCTCCCATTGTAAAAAATAATTTAAATCAATAAACATTAAATTAAATTAAATTAAATTAAATATCTTCTATTCAAATTAATATTTAACTTTTTCAAATTCTCATAATGATTGAGTAATACCTTCCAAGGATCTAATTTGCTATGCTCACGTTCTGCCTCAGCTTTTAATTTCTGTTGATTTTCAGGTGTAAATTCCCCTTCAGCTAATCTCTCTCTCCATTCTTGACAAGATCGAGCAAAGAACTCATTACTAAGAGCAGATGCACTCAGCCTCACAGAATACTCAGGACCGATGACATGATCTATTGGTGGAAGAAGCTGTACTAGCCGATACTGATAGAGTGGCGGGAGACTTGCAAATGTGTGCTTATTCAAAAGTGCCTGAAATAATTTTAAAACTTTAAATAAATTTTTTCACACACATACACAAACAAACACATTAAATGTTCAAATTTAGAAAAATATCCATCCATATTTATTTAAAAGATTGTAATCATTTGCATTTATAGTAATTAATCAAATTTTCAAAACCATCTTATTTTACCTGCTGATATTTTAATTATAACAATAATATTTCTTAATGTATAGTTAAATTATTGATTAGCACTTCATACTAATATAACTATACAATACATATTAAAATTTTAATTTTTAAAATTCTAATGGTTTAAATAAACTTTTAATTACTTTAGTATATCCTTAAAAACAAAATGAGAATAATTTAAAACTTACTCTTAAATTGGTATTAACCAAAATAGAATCTGGTGTTTCCAAGTCTATACATCCTTTCTTTGTCTGTGCAATTTGAGCAGCTTCAAAAATGGAAGCAAAAAATTTATATAATCTATAATACATTTATATTTTTTAATCTTTATAAAATTTATTTTATTACAATATATAAATTTACATATACATTGCTATGGAAAATTATAACCTTACTACTAAAATGTTAAGAATTGGACTATAACAATAAGTAAAGAAATGGAGACAACGATAAAAGTTTTATAAAACTAAACAAGGAAAGGGTTAGCTGTTCGGGTCTCAATTGGAACAAAACTTGATGATTATATAGCCCTAAACACAAACAGCTCCTTGTCCAAATAATAAAACCCATTTCTAAAGTGTTTCCAAAAAATAGGTCTAACATAATTGAGTGTTTAGTTATAAGTCTGGAAGCTATCTTCTCAGAATGGCAATAACCAAGTGGATAAAGTGCTAGGCACTGGGGCTACATGATATGGATTCAATTCTTTGTGATTTTAGTTAGTTTTTTTAAATGTGTAAGATAATAATTTTATTATTTTATCATATCATTAGCATTATTATTACTATTAATATTCTTCACATTTAAAGCTTACAAAACAAGAGATTAAAAATTGTGATGTCATTTCCTGTTTAGCAAAAAAGAAGTTTCTGTAGATTTAACTGTTTTATGTTGTTAAATAGAACTTCTATTTCTTCATATTTATTTTCAGATATTTTTGCTTCATGTTACAAATGTCCACAAATAAGATTCAGATGTTACTGCATGTGAACAAAAAAAAAAAAAAAACAAGTCTGATATGAAAACAGAATATATGGCATAGTCACAGAGTATTTTTTTTAATTCTTAATGTTATGAGTATATCAAACATCACAAAGCCCAATATGTATATAGAAACATCACCAAATAATTACTGTAAATACAGTAGACCCATGATAATCCGGCACCCCCTATAATCTGACATGCCTATATGCAGCTTGGTATGCAATGGGCTAAAAAAAAATGGTACATTGTACAACAAACTTTTACTTCTGAGGAGACTGAGAGACAAGGCCCTACGCTCACATTTAGCCAATGTAAAACAAAAGAAAATTGATGAATATTTGATGCACCATAAATTTATTTGTTTATCCATTTTAAAATTAAGATCATACACAGTATGTACTGTACCTTGGAAATACTTATATACATTGTATGTAATCGATTGGCATCAATATGTTTAGTTATTATTTTTTTGCAAGTGCTATAGCATTAATGACGTTAATTTTATAATAAACCCTATGCTATCTATTGTGTTGTTTAATTCACTAAGTCCTATATTGTATATTATGTAGTACATATAGATTTGATCTTACCATTTTTATAAGTATGTAATTTGTCGGATTACAAGGTACTCCTTTTCAAAAAAGTTCTGGACTACAAAGGGTCAGTGGCAGTACTCTATAGTCCGACAAATTCGATCATCCGACACCGCCTTGCAAAACGTTTGTTGGATTACCATGAGTCTACTGTAATCAGGCTATAACTCTGCTAATTTAATGATTAATATTAAGTAATTTGATACTAGAGGTAGACATTAGGCATCATCTCTTAACTAAATTAATAATTATAATTTTAATAATTTAATAAATAATTTAGAATCATCTAGAAGAAAAGAACTGACCTGGAGCAGGGCTTGAACCCATAATCTCTGCTTACCATGCAGTGTGCTTGCCTGTTGCACCATCCAACCCCAAGTTAGCCTTTCCTTCCAGATATACTTAAATTTAGATATAAATTTAAATGTGATTAACCCCTTTTGTGGTTAATCACAACACTGGCAGTGGACGACTCCTACATCCATGGCCTAAGTACAAATCCACAATAGCAAATTTAGATGTAAGTGTATAAAGTTATATCTAAATTTAAATATATCTGGAAGTGAAGGCTAGCTTGGGGTCCATCTGGCAAAACTGGCAAGCACATCACATGGCAAGTGGAGATTGTGGGTTCAAGCACATAATGTCTACCTCTAGTAGCAAATTACTTAGTATTAATCATTAAATTAGCAGAGTTATAGCCCGATTATTTAAGGCGATCGTTTGATGATGTTAATGTTACGGACAATTTCCTTACATGCTTATGTTTGTTACATTTCAAATATAACAATACCACCATAGCTGAAAATAAATATGAAGAAATAAAAGTTTTATTTAACAATATAAATTTACAAAAATTTCTTTTTTGCTAAACAGGAAATAATGTCACAATTTTTAATCTCTTGTTTTGTAAACTTTAAACATGAGGAATAATAATAGTAATAATAATAATGCTAATAATATGGGAAAATAATAAAATAATTATGTTACACATAGGGGAAAAAAACTAAAATTGCAAAAGACCAAATCCATACCATGTAGCTCCAATGTCTAGCATCTTATCCATTCAACTATCTCCATTCCAAAAAGACATGGAACTTATAGACTTATAAGCTAAACACTCAATTTTCAGAAGCCTGTTTTTCAGAAATGCTTGAGAAATGGGACCTAGTATTTAGATAAGATGATAGTTGTGTTTAGAGCTACATGATCACCAAGTGTTGTTCAAATCAGTGACTGGAATGTCTGACCTCTTTGTAAGTAGAAATTCAATCATATCCTTTGTTATATTGTTAGATGCATCTATTACAAAAATTTGCATACTTATAAAAAAAAAACACTAATTACAATTGCTAAAAAAATATAACCTCATTTGAAATAAAACCTTTTATTTCAGTAAAATGTATCAACAGAATACGTTTTAATAATTAATTAGACTTCCATTATACTGAAACTGAAAAATTTTGTTTGGCATGCTTCTGATGAGATTGTCTGAAACTTCTTGTTCAAGATGGACCCATGCCATTTGAATAGCTGCTCTGAGCTGTTGGACTGTGCCATATTGTTGGTTACTAACATAAACTCTTCAAAATAGAATTTCAGACATTTTCTATTTGATTGAGATCTAGTGGACATGGTGAATGGAACATAACTGTGATGTTACTTGCAAACAAGTTCCTTGTACTGGCACTTGTATGGATTGAGGCATTTATTCCAGGAAATATCATTGTAATCTTCAAGGAAGGAAATTAATGCATCCTCCAACTTCCAAGTAGACCTCACTATTCATATGACAAGATACAAATGCCAGTCTGAGCTTCATCATGGAAACTGAAAGCTTCTGAACCATCAAACTGCTACCTCTGAAGTTTCTTCTTGAGATTATTGTGGGACCTTTTGTATATTGTGCCAACATGATTTGAAATGATCTGACTCATCCAGATTCCAATTTTTTCATCACTCCAGATCTTCTACAAAACTATTTTATATAAATTTGTAGGTCTAAATTGGTAAGACAAACTACAGATTTCAATATTTCCTTTTTCTTCATCAGAGAGTCTTTTACCACATGACATTTTTGTCTCAAATAACCAATTTTATATACATGTCTCATTAAACTCATAAGAAAAATCTGGAAATCAATACCTTTATTTTCAGTGAGGTTATATTTTCTCAGCAATTGTAATTAGTGGTTTTTTTATAAATATGCAAATTTTTTTATAATAGACACATCTAATAATATAACAAGGGGTATGATTGGATTTATACTTAGTTTTTTTAAAACTTTATCTTAGTCTCCATTTCTTAAGTTATTGTTAGAGTTGAATTCTCATCATTTTAGTAGTGAGATTATAATTTTCCAAAGCACTGTATTAGAAAAATAAGTAACCACTTATATAAAACATAAATAAAAATTATTCATAACACTGCTGTTAATATAAATAGAAAATATAAATGTAAAGATTAACATAATGAAAATCAGACATTTAGTTTTTGATGACAACAAAAATATTTTAAATATCAACCTAATCTGTGCATAAAATTTTACATGTTTACTCAAAATCCATTGGAGTCATAGTTTTTAACAGTTGCATGATTTCCATTAATGTTTGTAATATACAAAATTGACTTTCTGTCAGTCAAATCCATTGTAAGTTATCAAAACACAAAGATAAATGAAAATTATATGAAGAATGTTTAAGCATTTCTTATAAGATAAGGATAATATATTCATCAATTATTTTAATAGATAAACAGGAGAAAAATAATATTTTTTGGTGTTACTTTAATAAATAAAAATATAATATAACAGCAAAAGGAAACACTTATGGTAAATCAATTTACTTTCATCAGACAAAGGATGCAGCAAAACTACAGTTTAACAAAACAATCACCAAATTTTAAGAAGCCAGAAAAAGTATTTAAAACTGATGAATGCTTTTGAAATATTCCTAGTTCTGTCTTCAGATCCATCATTGACAAAAAAAAAAAAAAAAACACATTCTAAAGAGTCTATTCCTAATTGAACTCCATTCAAAAGTTTTGAAGTATATAAATCAAAAACAAACTTCTCCATTTAGTATAAGATCTATAATGTAGTCCCAAAGTTGATTAAAAAAATTGGATTACCATGGCCTATAAAGTTACTTTTAATATTTGAATAAAAAGAAGTGTTTTGATAAACTGTAACAACAATATAGAGCCATCTCTCAGGCTATTGTCTTGTATATTTATAATATATTGTTGGAAAAGTAATTTGTTGTTCAATTTATATCATTTTACTGAAATAATAATCATTTTTAGAAGTGAAGTTATAGATCAAAATGTACACTTACAGAAACACAAATACCGTTTCAAAACCCCTTTCAACTTGCTAATTCATTACAGCTTTTTTTATTGTCCACTTTTCAGTGTTTGGCTACCATTGTAAATATCATTAATGTAAATAGAATTATGTGTAGACAATAATCTTTTGCCAATAATATTAATATATTTACTGAAACTACTTGCATTTTGTTATTGCACTGTGTTCATTTATTAAAGTAAAACCAAAATACAGACTTTTCCTATTTCATTTAAGCATTTTTTGTTTTATTCAAACAGATTAAATAAAACAGTTAATTCTATTTTAGGAGCCTGGATATGATTTATTTAAAATAGATGTTTTTAGAATCCAATATTTGAATTTTTTGTTCATCACAAGCATTGTTCTATGTTCAAAAGACTTCAGAACCTAAAGATGAGGACATAATATCTCCAAAAATGTTCATTCTATAGTGGTAATTTTCCACTTTACTGCTAGAGTTTGGATGTTTTACATAAATTTCTATTACAATGTATCCAATCTTGTAACATATGAATCAATTAAATTAATATTTCTTGTTTCTACTATATTATTATTTATAGAATGTTTTGATCCAAATCAATTTAATTATTTTAAAATGAAATGACATTTAACTTTCTTGTTAAATTTAAAACTAATTTCACTGAAGTTTCCAAATGTTCTAATCTTCAAGAACTTAACTTTTAGTAATTAGATATCACCTACAAACAACTTTGTGACTGGAACAGATTGGTTCCATAAATATAAATAAATCTATACATTAACAAATGAAGAATAATCTCAGAACTTCTGGCTCACCTCCGCTTCTCTAGCATTCTAAACAGGCTAAACAGTGTAGGCAGAGATGACCTACACTTAGCAAATTATTTAATAGTTCCTTTGTCACTGAAAGTTTTAACAAAAATCCAATGCTAAAGAGACTATTAAAACAATTTGCTTACGTGTAGGTGGAAAAGAGCCTTTAAAGAAAGGTTGACTCTACTAGTGTTAATTCTGTTTCAAATGTTGTGGATGAATGTTCAGACTTCAGAATAATTTTCATATTCTGTCTTCAATTTTGTGACTTTTTTCCCCAATATTTTTTGTCCTGCAAATTTAAGAATAAATATTTTTAATATTTATTCTTAAATTTGCTAGTGTTAAACTTTTCTGATGGTTTTAATGGTTTCATTTTTTCTATTTACTATAGTGTTGTTAGTTGTGTTTGAACTATTCTCTAATTCTATTTTACTTATTTAAAAACAAATATTTTTATATTATCAATTTCTTAAATTTTTATCAAAGTTATAATATATTGTAAAGATTATCTTTAGCATTCTTTGTCTATGTTAGACAAGTGATTCCCGAGTGACTTGTTTGACCAGTGATTCCAAAACTTTCTGAGCCAACACCCCTTGGTTCCATAAACTTATCCCTTGACACCTCCAACTGTACTCCAATGCCCCTCAACCTGTTTTTCTCTCATATGAAAAAGGCTTTGAAATATTCTTAAAAAAGATTTTCTATTAACCTCACTCTGTGTCTTTACCATAAATAATAGTTTTCAGATATTGTTGTCAATATCTGAAAACTATTAAGTGCAATGTTTCTTCTTATCCATTTTAATGGAGGAAAGGAAAATGTTGTCAGTGACCCAAACCCTCACTTATAGTCATTGTTCGGTCTGCCTCCAGTGCCCCTGACACCCCCTTGCTTCTTTTTGCTCCCCCCTAGATTTACTCACTGTCCCCTGGTACAGTAGCACCTACTTTGGAAACCACTGAGTTAGACTGTCTAATAAAAAAAACTATAAAAAAATTTAAATAATAATTATTATTATTATTCAATAAGAACAGCTTGTTAAATACTTTCTATTAGATAAATGAATAAATTTTAGCTCAAAATAATAGGCTATTTTATAAATTATCGTTAATTTTTAACATGCCTTAACCATGGAAACTAAAAATGTAAGTAACTAAATAGTAAGAAAAAAAATTATCCTTTATAATAAATTTGAATTCATTCACTTGATAATTAAATTTAAATAATCAAATTTATTTAAATAAATATAAAATAAAATACTAGTAAAAATAAATCTCCAAAAATAAATTTAAATCCAAACTAAAAACCCCCTTGAAAATAGTCTCCCTTCCAAGCTAAATATTTTAGGATACCTTCAAATCAGTTATATTTAAATCACTTTAAATTTTTTAATTAGTGTTTTTATTTTCAATACTGGAAAATATAGTAAAGTGAAACCTCTATATTCGTAATACAGTAGACCCCCCTATAACGCTTAGATACGTTCCACGTTATTCGAATTTCACATTGTAAAAATCCTTAAATACATGAGCCAATCACAACCCAACAAGTGTGAAGTTTACGGACTATGGCTGTTTGAAAAGTTTTCTTCCATAAAATTAATCAATTCTAGACTAATTCGACTCAACATTTCCAAAACACGTATAATTTTTTTGAAATAATCCGTATAAACTATGCTACAAACAAAAAATTGTAGGATTACTTACTGAGTATGTACCATTCGACATCGCCATTGCTTAAGCTTGTTTTCGTCGCAGAGCAGCGCACCAAACGGTGGCCACGATTTCTGATAACTTATTTTTCTGCGAAAAATTTGTTGTCCTTTGGAGACATCATTAATACAAATAATTTTTATGGCTGTTGAATAAGAAATGTTTCTTTCACAAGAAGTGTATAAAATTACAGTGCTATATTAGACTTATGATACCTAATTTACATACTGTACAGACGATAGTAAACTCAATTTACCCGCCTAAACTCTCCATAGCATGGCGCTGGACGGCGGAAAGTAGTTCGGCTGCTTGTCCACTATTGGTCCAGATTCGACCAATCCTGTCGCGACACAAGTCAGCGACAATGTTTTATGAGTCCCTTTTAGCATCCTTATACGAATACTGTCGCAATTTTTTTTGCTACGTTATAGGAATCTCCGTTATAGTAACCCACGTTATAGGGGGGGGGGGGTCGAATGTATTTTGATAACCTTTCTTTTCCTCCATATTCATCAGTATTTTCTGTATTTGTCGTAATTTCCAACAGTGGTGCTACAATTGCACGACTGCACCAATAAGCTAGCTGTATTACATTAGTGTTGCCAATTTAGCTAATTTTTTGTTAGATTTAGTGGATTTATGAACAATCTAGCTATGCAAATTATCTAAATTATAATGGCCTATCTATTTGTATAGTGCTATCTAGCTATAAAAAAAAAATCAAACAATTTTAATGGAAACAATATGATTTGAATATTTTTATTAAAATGTCTAGCCATAAATTTGAATTTTGAGTTGGCAACACTGTTAGCTAGCTGTAGTTAATTAGTCTGCTTTGTGGGAAGTCGTGTGTGTTCTTGGTTTCTCACATTGATTATTTTCAAAAACTCAAGTTCCAATGACTCCAACAAAGTGCATTGAAGAAAAACAGCAAAAAAAGGAAAGCTGTTAAAACAATAGAGGTAGAAAAAAAATTATTTCTAAGTCTGAAAATGCACAAAGTGTTTCAAACTTAGCCAAAGAATTTAGTATGCTGAGAACTACTATATGCAGCATAATAAAAAATAAAAGAGGAAATTAAAACGGCTGATGTTGCAAAAAGTGTCAAAATCCTTGCTGCTAGGAGATCACAAACAATTGAAAACATGGAAAAGCTCTTATTGTTGTGGATTACTGAGAAGCAAATGGCTGGTGATAGTATTTCAGAAGCAATCATCTGTGAAAAATCTAAGAAATTATATGACGACCTACAGCAAAAGTCCAGGAACCAGTGGTCAGTTCATAGCAGGTAGGGCTGGTTCAAAAAATTTAAAAGATGAACAGTCATTCATTCTGTAATGGTGAGGCTTCAAGCTCAAATGCAGAAGGTGCTAAACAGTTTGTTGAAGATTTCAGCAAGTATGTATACACTGAGAAATTTAGTCCTCAACAAGTTTTTAATTGTGATGAGACAGGCCTATTTTGGAAAAAGATTCCCGAAAAGAATCTACATCACAAGAGGAAAATGCACTGCCTGGACACAAGCCAATGAAAGACAGGTTAACACTCATGCTATGTAGTAATGCTAGTGGTGACTGCAAAATCAAATCACTACTGGTGTACCATTCAGAAAACCTGAGTTTTTATAAAGATTAATGTCAAAAAAGATAACCTAAATGTGATGTGGAGGTCAACCAATAAGGCAAAACAGTCAAACAGACAGCAAAAACTATCTTGGTTACAAGACAGTTTTTCTTGAAGTGGATCCATGTGAAAGCTTATTTAGAAAGCCTTAATTTACCTGTGAAGGTCCTCTTGATTTTGGACAATGCTGCTTCTCATCCTCCAAGTTTCCAAGACCTTTTGAAGGAGGAGGATCTTAGATTTATTCAAGTTAAATATCTACCTGCTAACACAACTCCTCTAATTCAGCTGATGGATCAGCAGGTCATTGCCTGCTTTAAAAAACTGTACACTAAAGCTCTGTTTCAAAGGTGTTTTGAAGTGATGTCGGGAAGCAAACTTACACTAAGAAAATTTTGGAAAGATCATTTCAATATTCTCCACTGTGTGAGAATTATTGATAAGACATGGAAAGAAGTGTCATCCAAGATAATGATCTCAGCCTGGAAGAAACTATGGCCAGAATGTGTGCCAGAAACAGATATTTGGGGTTTTGAATCACAACCTGTTGTTGAAGAAATTGTGTGTCTGGGAAGGTCAATATGGGTTTGGATGTTGATTGTGAGGATGTAGAGGAATTGGTTGTGGAGCATGCAAGGGAACTTACCACAGAACTGTTGGAACTTCATAAAGACCAAGAAACTGAAACAATTGAGGTGATTTTGTCCAGAGAGGAAGAGTCAAGTAAAGGATCCATACCTAACATTGATATTAATTAAATGTTGACTAATTGGGTCAAAGTGCAGAATATGGTTGAAAAATGGCACCCAAATGTTGCTATAGTCAACCAAAATACAAATGCATTCAATGAAAATGTAATTGCCTACTTCAGAAAGGTTTAAAAAGCAGGCAAAAAACAGACAACACTTAACAAGTTCTTTATTAAATTGAGTGCTACTGAATCATTGGCAAAACAGACCCCATAATCATAAATGGAATTACCTGATGTTTTAATTGATGGTATGTCTTCTAAACAATAATAACCTTATTCTTCTTCCTTTTCTACCACTATACTGTATTTATTTAGTAAAATAAAGTTTTACAAACAACATAATTTTTATTCTTGTACCTTTTTTTTAGGATGGGAACAGTGTAATTGAATATCAGTTATTTATTATGAGAAAAATTGTTTCTATATTCATATCCCATATTCGTTAGGTCCTTAGGAACTAGGAACAAATTAATGACGAATATAGAGGTTCCACTGTATATATAAACATTTTAAAAAATAATACTAAAAAGTAAATAATAGAAATATAATTACCTGCACTTAACTTTTTATTTGACCTCTTCCTTGGCTAAAACAATAGTAAATACTTAATTATTAAATTATAAATTTGAATTAAAAATTACTATTAAAAATTTTTGTATATATTACAATACCTTTAAACTTAAACCAGGAATTGAAGCAAGTAACTCCCTCATTGTTTGAGGTTTTTTATGAGAAGGTTCTAATCTTTTTTCTAAATTTCCACAATCTCTATATTTATCTTCAGCTAAAAAAAGTTAAATTAAAAAGTTCTATAATTTAAAAGCTTTTATACACTTGAAAAATAATTTAGAAGTTTAATCAAATTCCAATAAAACCATTTTGGTGTAAAACTCTGCACTATGTATTCACAGATTNAGAACAACACTTACTAAGCATAAACAACATCATCCTAAATCCGCCACAGAAAGATTAACCCTTCCACGTAAAGATGGCGGACGTGGCCTGATTGACATAGTTAACCTTCACTATAAACAAATACAATCACTGAGAGTTTTTTTCTACAAGAAACAAGAAACATCACAGTTACATAAAGCAGTAACTCTAGCAGACTCAAATAACACACCATTAAACTTACACTCACAACCAGTGCTGGCCCGAAGCAAGTTTTAGGATGGAGCGAGATCCTATTGTGGCGCCCCCTTGGTCAGTAGCGTAGTGAACATAACTGGCACTCTGGAGGGGGCGCACAACACTTTATTGGCGCCCCCTCCAGAAACACATATAGTTTGTCTTGGAGACCATTTGGGTGCCCCTCTGCGAGTGGCACCCGGTGCTTGATACACCCCCTTGCACCCCCTCGCTACGCCACTGCCCCTGGTTGCCCCAAATTTTTACCCTTTAATTTTCTTTACCACTGAGGCGCCCCCTAGGACTTAGCGTTTGGAGCGGCTGCTCCTTTCGCCCTATGGTAGGGCCGGCTCTGCTCACAACATACAGACATGACACAACATATAAAAAGCATAGACAACCTTAATAGACAACATTAAGCAATCATGGGCTCAAAAGGCTCTCCATGGCAGGCATCCTTACGACCTGGCCCAGGATTTTGTTGACAAAACTGCATCAAACAGCTGGTTAGATAGGGGATGCCTCTTTGGGAAGACAAAAGGATTCATCATTGCCATACAGGATCAGATCATAAATACTAAAAACTACAGAAAACACATACTCAAAGATACAACACTCGCAAATGACACATGCAGAAAATGTCACATCATGGCAGAAACTATACAACATATCTGGTTGCAAGCTCTTGGCACAGTCAGATTATTTACACAAACACAATCAAGTAGCAAATATAATACACCAATAGCTTGCAAACAAACATAAATTACTAGACATGCACGAACCATACTACAAATACATTCCACAGACTGTATCAGAAAACAACACGCACAAACTGTACTAAGACAGAGCCATAATCACAGATAAAACAATTTACCACAACAGACCAGACATCATTGTCAAATACAATAAAATCACATACATCATAGACATAGCCATTCCAAACACTCACAATGTACAAAACACATGCACTGAAAAAATTAGCAAGTACACAGAATTCGCCCAGGAAATAAGGCATCTGTGGAGGATGGAAAGGGTGCTTATTGTACTGTACCTCTCATTCTCTCTTGCACAGGTTGATACCACACACACTACCTGCCTGGGAACATTACAATTGAATACAAATACATACATCACACTACAGAAGGCCACTATATTGAATACATGCCATATTGTTAGGAAATTCCTGAATACAGACACTGACACACTTATTTAATTTTATTTTGGATGCTATGCCTTGACTCTGGTCCGGCATAGTACACAGCCACCGGTGTGTACCGAATATAACCCACTAAACCCAACATAATAATAATAATAAGCGCAGTGCCCAAACAATTAGGAGTTGAAAGTTGAAATTTGGTACACAGGATACGTCATGAGAACGCACACTAAGAAAGGATTTTTCAAAATTCCTCCCCACGGAGGAGAGGGACGGGATTAAGGCTTAACACTTCCATCAACAATAGAAGTATTAAGTAACAATGGAATTGTTAAGAGAAAGCGATGTGCAAGATGCAAATGCAGTTTTTTTCACTTTTGCAGGAAATCAAACATATTTTTAGACCCATCTAAAAATTCTCTAATTAGTCTGGAAACAAGGACCCAATTGTTGCATTCTGTAAAAACGGGTAAGTTTGACTATAACATAATAATCTTAATCTTTGCTATTGTACTTTTGCCTGAGCAACACCGGGCCTACCTGCTAGTTTAGGATAACTGAATTAGATGATAGCAATAAGTAATAGATCTAATAATTCAAAAAATATATTATTGTAATAAAATATGCAGTAAACTCTCAATTTAATGAACTAATAGAGGCTAATGGATGCCCATTAACACCAAAAGTCCATAAAACCAATTGTTACAAAGGAAATCATTTTTACTATTTTATACTCTTTTCAAATCCTAATGCAAATAACTAAATGCAAAAATAACTTTAATACAATACAGAATATGCATTTATTAAATTATAAAAAAACAAGTTGGTGATGTTTTAAAAATAAAGCATCTGTAAAACAACATTTGGAGTTAACAATAATGAGGCAATATGGTTTTTGATTTAGGGACATCAGAAACAGTATTTTTTGTTTTAAATTTCACAAACGCATAGTGCTGAGATGCTTTGTTTTAATTTTTCAATTAGCTCTATTCTGTGCCACATTTAAGTTCATACACTTTCTTTTAACTTTTCAGTTCAATCAGTTGATGCTTTTTTAAATTGAAAGTATTATGAAATTATTTAAGGTGTTTGTTGCATTGCATCAAAATTTTAGGCATGTGAATTAATTTAGTAGACCAATTTGTATACATCATAGCAATTTTTCTGTGATGATCTGCTAAAATTTGTGTTTTGACTACTTGAAGCAATCTGTTCTGCACAATATGCAGCAATTACTTTTTATATACAGCAATAATTTTGTTAACAATGAAAAATAAAAGAAAACAATGTAAATTTTAAAATGCATTGTTTTTTAAAAATCATAAAATCCATTATATTTAGCAAAAACAATCATTGAATAACTTTTCAGCACAAAATGAACTTTTGTTCCTGTAAATGATAGTATAGTAGAGCATCGATTATCCAACTCAATTGGGGACTCAGATTGGTCGGATAACTGAAAAAATCAGATAACCGAAAAGAAGGAAAAAAATACATTATTAGTATAGTATATTAGGATATTAGTATATCCCATGTAATTAGTTTATTAGTATATCGCTATTANGGCAAAACAGTCAAACAGACAGCAAAAACTATCTTGGTTACAAGACAGTTTTTCTTGAAGTGGATCCATGTGAAAGCTTATTTAGAAAGCCTTAATTTACCTGTGAAGGTCCTCTTGATTTTGGACAATGCTGCTTCTCATCCTCCAAGTTTCCAAGACCTTTTGAAGGAGGAGGATCTTAGATTTATTCAAGTTAAATATCTACCTGCTAACACAACTCCTCTAATTCAGCTGATGGATCAGCAGGTCATTGCCTGCTTTAAAAAACTGTACACTAAAGCTCTGTTTCAAAGGTGTTTTGAAGTGATGTCGGGAAGCAAACTTACACTAAGAAAATTTTGGAAAGATCATTTCAATATTCTCCACTGTGTGAGAATTATTGATAAGACATGGAAAGAAGTGTCATCCAAGATAATGATCTCAGCCTGGAAGAAACTATGGCCAGAATGTGTGCCAGAAACAGATATTTGGGGTTTTGAATCACAACCTGTTGTTGAAGAAATTGTGTGTCTGGGAAGGTCAATATGGGTTTGGATGTTGATTGTGAGGATGTAGAGGAATTGGTTGTGGAGCATGCAAGGGAACTTACCACAGAACTGTTGGAACTTCATAAAGACCAAGAAACTGAAACAATTGAGGTGATTTTGTCCAGAGAGGAAGAGTCAAGTAAAGGATCCATACCTAACATTGATATTAATTAAATGTTGACTAATTGGGTCAAAGTGCAGAATATGGTTGAAAAATGGCACCCAAATGTTGCTATAGTCAACCAAAATACAAATGCATTCAATGAAAATGTAATTGCCTACTTCAGAAAGGTTTAAAAAGCAGGCAAAAAACAGACAACACTTAACAAGTTCTTTATTAAATTGAGTGCTACTGAATCATTGGCAAAACAGACCCCATAATCATAAATGGAATTACCTGATGTTTTAATTGATGGTATGTCTTCTAAACAATAATAACCTTATTCTTCTTCCTTTTCTACCACTATACTGTATTTATTTAGTAAAATAAAGTTTTACAAACAACATAATTTTTATTCTTGTACCTTTTTTTTAGGATGGGAACAGTGTAATTGAATATCAGTTATTTATTATGAGAAAAATTGTTTCTATATTCATATCCCATATTCGTTAGGTCCTTAGGAACTAGGAACAAATTAATGACGAATATAGAGGTTCCACTGTATATATAAACATTTTAAAAAATAATACTAAAAAGTAAATAATAGAAATATAATTACCTGCACTTAACTTTTTATTTGACCTCTTCCTTGGCTAAAACAATAGTAAATACTTAATTATTAAATTATAAATTTGAATTAAAAATTACTATTAAAAATTTTTGTATATATTACAATACCTTTAAACTTAAACCAGGAATTGAAGCAAGTAACTCCCTCATTGTTTGAGGTTTTTTATGAGAAGGTTCTAATCTTTTTTCTAAATTTCCACAATCTCTATATTTATCTTCAGCTAAAAAAAGTTAAATTAAAAAGTTCTATAATTTAAAAGCTTTTATACACTTGAAAAATAATTTAGAAGTTTAATCAAATTCCAATAAAACCATTTTGGTGTAAAACTCTGCACTATGTATTCACAGATTTTCTTACATCATACACATAACATAGTGAATATAGTCTGATGATACTTTGAATATAGTCTGATGATACTTTGAATAATAAAAGTATTCATTAAATTTTTGATTAATTTGTGTAGTTTAAATACTAGTGTCATTGATAATCAATAAATATATATCACTGAATTGTCAATAGTATATTTTGAATGTGCATATTATAACAATCTATTATAACCCAGCTCTTATTTTCAACTAAATACAAACAAAACCTTAAGACTGGGATAGTTAAATCACTTTACTAAATGTTTTCCGGCTCTATTCATGAGCCCTTGTCGGGTAAATAATGTTCAAATTCATAACAACTTAACATTGAACATTTCTTTAAAAATTGACAAGGGCTCATCAATACAGCTGAAAAACATTTAGCAAAGTGATTTAACTACCTCAGTCATAAGATTTTGTTTGTATTTAGTGCATATTATAATGCTGAACTTCAAAAAAAGTGCTTATTTTTTTATAAAGATCACGATATTTATTATAAATCTAAAATTTTTCATATGATCAAATTATTTTTTCAAAGATGTAAAACAAATTACTGTTCAATTTTTCAATACTTATAAGAATTGAAAAATATTCAGTAAGTATATTCAGTAAGTGTAATACTTATACTTACTGAAAAATTAAACAGTAATTTATTTTCTTTACTTCTTTTAGTGAATTATTATAACTACTATGTGATAAAGGCTACAACGACATCATTATGAAATATTTATAAATTCTATGATTTTAAATATTTAATAGTGTATTCAATATAATTAATGCTTATTTTTACTTTAAACTGAAGAATAATTCTAAATAAGTTTAACAATTAAACTGAAACTTATACAATAAACTTTCTTATTGTTCTTTCAAAAAACAGCAATTTATCAGCCAAGCATCTTCAATCTAAATTATTTTTTTGAATTATAATTAAAGTACAGTCGACCCCCCTAAAACACTGTTAATAATTCCGTTTTATATGAATTCCGTGTTGTACGAGTCACTTAGATTTTCCAAATACGTGAGCCGTTCACAGCCCGGCACATGTATTTGTAAAATCTAAGTATCTCGTACTACATGGAATTCATATAAAACAGAATTATCAACAGTGTTATAGGAAGGTCGACTGTAATTATTATATAATCATAAGTAATTATATCATAACCATAGATTCACACAACAATATCCTCACCTCACTGTCACCAAACAAAGGGTTGTTGATCAAAAACGAACAATTATACACAACAACCTTATCCCACAAACAACACTTGAACTTATCAAACAACAAATTGCTGATCAAATACATCAACAGACAGAAACATTTAACATTAATGAAGATCACATAACCTGTCAGGATAATCCAGCAACAAGCATTGATAATAGTACACATACAACAACTATCACTGATGATACTACAGACACTTCCTCATCCATCACTGATAACATAGATATAGATTTAGTTAATACACACTCACTTATATTTCAGGAAACACTCACTAAATATACAAGCACAGTTCCCACAATAAGAAAACAAATACCAAAAATCAACACGTCAAAGGTAGTAGGAAAAACACTAAATTATGAAAACACTCACTTACTACCAAACTACATTCATTCAATTTCTACACTCTCAGACATTCATATATTAGTTTATGCTGGGGCAGTCACAGTAGTAACACCACCATGGACTGAAAATACAATCACAGACAGACAGACACACACAAAACACAATTCTATCACAAGCCTGCCTGGCAGAGAAGAATAGAAACACAAATAAATGACATTAGACAGCAATTAGGCAGGCTGACACAATACACTAAAAACAACATAACACCCAAATTAAAGAAACAACTCAAAAACATTTTCAAGAAAATTAAAACACACACAAAACATGAACATCACAACACACACATTACAGAATACATCGATACACTAAAACAAAAACTCGCAGCCAAAGCACGTAGACTCAAACGATACAAAACATGTACACTACGAAAACAACAAAATAAATTATTCACAAACAATGAAAAACTTTTCTACAGACAAATCAGTACCAAAACAAACACTGATACACAGCACAGTGGCACACCAACAGAAGAAGAACTCACAACTTATTGGTCTTCTCTTTGGTCCAATGCTGTTACACACAATGCTGATGCAGGCTGGATCAAGGAGGAGAACAGAAACTTGCATAACATACCAAGTATGCCCTGTGCTGAAATAAACATACACGACATTCGCTACGCTGTTAACAGAACACACAACTGGAAGACACCTGGTGTAGACAACATTCACAATTTCTGGTACAAAAAGTTTACATCACTGCACCAGGAACTAGCTAAACATCTAACACACATCATCATCAATCCACAAGACATGCCAAAATTTCTTACTCAGGGCATCACCTACATGAAACCTAAAAACAACAAAACCACAGACCCCACACAATACAGACCAATTACATGTCTTCCAACACTCTACAAATTATTGACATCCTGTATCACAAACAAAATATACAAACATGTTGAAGAACACGACATTCTTACAGAACAACAAAAAGGTTGCCGTAGAAATCACAGGGGATGCAAAGAACAGTTACTCATAGATTCAGTCATTCTACGGCAAGCACACAAACAACACAGAAACATACACATGGCATATATAGACTACAGAAAAGCATTCGACAGTGTTCCACACAGTTGGCTGCTACATATTCTACACATGTACAAAATACATCCATCACTCATTGCATTCTTCGAAAACACTATGCAGCACTGGAGAACAACACTACATCTCAGGGTTAGTAACACTTCCATACAAACAAACGAAATATTCATTAGGCGAGGAATTTTTCAAGGAGATTCCTTGAGTCCTCTCTGGTTCTGCCTAGCCCTGAATCCATTATCCAACATGTTAAACAACACGCAATACGGCTACAATATCAGACACGAAAAAACAACACAGTTTACACTCTCACATCTCATGTACATGGACGACATAAAACTTTATGCATCCACACAAAAACAACTTCATCAACTCCTACAAATCACACATTCATACACTAAGGACATACAAATGGAGTTTGGCTTAGACAAATGCAAAAAACTTCACATAGAAAAAGGAATCCTGAAGAAAGAAGATTTTGCACTTGGAAATGGAGACGTTATTGAATCCATGGAAGAGGGCGAGTTCTACAAGTACTTAGGATTCCAACAGGCCAAACTAACAGAACATACACAAATAAAGCAACGATTAATTAAAGAATACCAAAGTAGGTTAAACGCTATACTTAGAACACAGTTAAATGCAAAACACACAGTTAAAGCAATAAACACATATGTCATCCCAGTACTCACATACTCTTTTGGAGTTATACATTGGACTCACACAGATCTCGAGCAACTCCAAAGGAAAACAAGAACAACACTTACTAAGCATAAACAACATCATCCTAAATCCGCCACAGAAAGATTAACCCTTCCACGTAAAGAAGGCGGACGTGGCCTGATTGACATAGTTAACCTTCACTACAAACAAATACAGTCACTGCGAGAGTTTTTCTACAAGAAACAAGAAACATCACAGTTACATAAAGCAGTAACTCTAGCAGACTCAAATAACACACCATTAAACTTACACTCACAACATACAGACATGACACAACATATAAAAAGCATAGACAACATTAAGCAATCATGGGCTCAAAAGGCTCTCCATGGCAGGCATCCTTACGACCTGGCCCAGGATTTTGTTGACAAAACTGCATCAAACAGCTGGTTAGATAGGGGATGCCTCTTTGGGAAGACAAAAGGATTCATCATTGCCATACAGGATCAGATCATAAATACTAAAAACTACAGAAAACACATACTCAAAGATACAACACTCGCAAATGACACATGCAGAAAATGTCACATCATGGCAGAAACTATACAACATATCTGGTTGCAAGCTCTTGGCACAGTCAGATTATTTACACAAACACAATCAAGTAGCAAATATAATACACCAATAGCTTGCAAACAAACATAAATTACTAGACATGCACGAACCATACTACAAATACATTCCACAGACTGTATCAGAAAACAACACGCACAAACTGTACTAAGACAGAGCCATAATCACAGATAAAACAATTTACCACAACAGACCAGACATCATTGTCAAATACAATAAAATCACATACATCATAGACATAGCCATTCCAAACACTCACAATGTACAAAACACATGCACTGAAAAAATTAGCAAGTACACAGAATTCGCCCAGGAAATAAGGCATCTGTGGAGGATGGAAAGGGTGCTTATTGTACTGTACCTCTCATTCTCTCTTGCACAGGTTGATACCACACACACTACCTGCCTGGGAACATTACAATTGAATACAAATACATACATCACACTACAGAAGGCCACTATATTGAATACATGCCATATTGTTAGGAAATTCCTGAATACAGACACTGACACACTTATTTAATTTTATTTTGGATGCTATGCCTTGACTCTGGTCCGGCATAGTACACAGCCACCGGTGTGTACCGAATATAACCCACTAAACCCAACATAATAATAATAATAAGCGCAGTGCCCAAACAATTAGGAGTTGAAAGTTGAAATTTGGTACACAGGATACGTCATGAGAACGCACACTAAGAAAGGATTTTTCAAAATTCCTCCCCACGGAGGAGAGGGACGGGATTAAGGCTTAACACTTCCATCAACAATAGAAGTATTAAGTAACAATGGAATTGTTAAGAGAAAGCGATGTGCAAGATGCAAATGCAGTTTTTTTCACTTTTGCAGGAAATCAAACATATTTTTAGACCCATCTAAAAATTCTCTAATTAGTCTGGAAACAAGGACCCAATTGTTGCATTCTGTAAAAACGGGTAAGTTTGACTATAACATAATAATCTTAATCTTTGCTATTGTACTTTTGCCTGAGCAACACCGGGCCTACCTGCTAGTTTAGGATAACTGAATTAGATGATAGCAATAAGTAATAGATCTAATAATTCAAAAAATATATTATTGTAATAAAATATGCAGTAAACTCTCAATTTAATGAACTAATAGAGGCTAATGGATGCCCATTAACACCAAAAGTCCATAAAACCAATTGTTACAAAGGAAATCATTTTTACTATTTTATACTCTTTTCAAATCCTAATGCAAATAACTAAATGCAAAAATAACTTTAATACAATACAGAATATGCATTTATTAAATTATAAAAAAACAAGTTGGTGATGTTTTAAAAATAAAGCATCTGTAAAACAACATTTGGAGTTAACAATAATGAGGCAATATGGTTTTTGATTTAGGGACATCAGAAACAGTATTTTTTGTTTTAAATTTCACAAACGCATAGTGCTAAGATGCTTTGTTTTAATTTTTCAATTAGCTCTATTCTGTGCCACATTTAAGTTCATACACTTTCTTTTAACTTTTCAGTTCAATCAGTTGATGCTTTTTTAAATTGAAAGTATTATGAAATTATTTAAGGTGTTTGTTGCATTGCATCAAAATTTTAGGCATGTGAATTAATTTAGTAGACCAATTTGTATACATCATAGCAATTTTTCTGTGATGATCTGCTAAAATTTGTGTTTTGACTACTTGAAGCAATCTGTTCTGCACAATATGCAGCAATTACTTTTTATATACAGCAATAATTTTGTTAACAATGAAAAATAAAAGAAAACAATGTAAATTTTAAAATGCATTGTTTTTTAAAAATCATAAAATCCATTATATTTAGCAAAAACAATCATTGAATAACTTTTCAGCACAAAATGAACTTTTGTTCCTGTAAATGATAGTATAGTAGAGCATCGATTATCCAACTCAATTGGGGACTCAGATTGGTCGGATAACTGAAAAAATCAGATAACCGAAAAGAAGGAAAAAAATACATTATTAGTATAGTATATTAGGATATTAGTATATCCCATGTAATTAGTTTATTAGTATATCGCTATTATCCAACTTCGCATTGAATGTTCATCGACGTTTAGCCTAACAATTTTTTTTTAAATAATAATCGTGGCTATTGTATCGTAAAAAATTATTTTATTGCTCACAAAACAAACAACCACTCATAATTAGAAAATTAAGTCTTGTTTAAATACTGGCCTCCCTTCAATGGTCGAGCCATTGATGCCAGCTAAAACACGCAAAAATTTAACAAAAATAATATTGAAGTAGCCAAGACATCGCCAAATATTGTAGCGCCACATCACTAGCGGACATTTGAAATTTGCCGACTAGAACAGTCGGTTAACTGATGCGACGGTTAATCGGGGGTCGAATAATCGATGCTCTACTGTATGTATCTTTGAACAATGTGAAAATAAAATGTGCAAGTTCATAAATAAAAAAGTCACACATTTAAGCACATTGACTACATATGTAGCAAACTGCAAATAATTTTTACAAAAAACATTTCCTATAAAAAAAAGCACATTCTTAAAGACAGCTAATGAAAATCTTTATTTGAATTTTTACAAAAAATGTCAAAGGTTTTAAGAACTACAGTACCAGTCCATATGCTTGCTCTAAGATTAATAAATAAAGTAAAAATTCAGAAATCATAGAAACACTCTGTAATTAATACACAATAACTTGAGGCAGAATAAGACAAAACAAAGCAAGTCTGGAATTATGGAATACAGTAGAATTTCATTTAATGAATTGCAGAACAGATTTCTTGGAACAAAAAATTTTTTCCCAAGTCTCACCAAATCAATGTAATTTTACCTCCTTTTAGCATATCTGTAACTCAGAATAATGGATTTTTCTAGCCTCATCTATTGTAAACTTTATGTTTTTTCAATGTTTAGTTAATATTTGGGTGTTTCTAGAAGTTTGTAGAGTTCATTGTTGCACTTATTACATCTAGGATATATCAATTGAAGAATTATATGAAGACAATCAGCAGACTGATACAATTAGTAAGAGCCATCTATTAAACATTTTTTATTTACGTATAAAATCAGTGCTCTAAATCAGAAGAGCATAAATACACTGTTCTGACATCACAAACACCATGGAAGAGCTCCAATACATAGAAGAAATAGCCAAAATACAGCTGACCCCCTATAACACTGTTGATAACTCTGTTTTATATGAATTCCATGTTGTACGAGTCACTTAGATTTTACAAATACGTGGCTGGGCTATGAATGGCTCATGTATTTGTAAAATCTAAGTGATTCATACAACATGGAATTCATGTAAAATGGAATTATCAACAGTGTTATAGGGGGTCGACTGTACACGGATTTGATAAAAAGTTTATACAAAACCTGGCACAAAAAGTGGAAAATAAATATATGAAGCATCTACAACTGGAGGTCACCAATGAACAATCACACATGCCAACAACTAGACGAATAATCATAGACTTTGATAATAGACTCAAATTGATTTATAAACAAATTGTAAATATTTAAAAGCCAGTTTACACTTTCATAGAAATGCCACAATCTACAAATTGCTACACAACAGTACAGATGAGATAGACAACAACAATGCATGGCTTCATATTCAATTCCAGTAACATATGAAAGATTTAATTGCCAACTTATGTACATTGGGTCAAGAATTAGATCTTAAAATGCAGAATCAATGAACACAAATACAACATAGATAACAAACCAACAATCATTTTAGCTCAATATGCAACAGAGCCCTGAATGTCCAAATCTAAATGAAGCAAGAATAATAAAAATAATCTATGATGAAAATCACTTAAAAACACTAGAAATGTTGAAAATATTCAAGTCCACATCAAAAAATAATTGTATTAACCATAAAGACTCAGAATCCTATCTAATGCATGGCGATCATTCTTTGACAATCTTACAGATTATTTATTTATACATAAGAAATGCATAACCATATGGAATTCCTGTGGTTTATTTTATTTGTATTTTTATTTTATTATTTATATACTCAGCATTTCATTAATATGTAATTATTCAAAAATATATACTTATGTATACACATTCACAATATTCAAAAATAATTTTATAAATAATAACATTGAATATTTGAAAACATTTCAATCTGGGAATTTTGAATTTAAAATTTCAAACCTGAAGCAGGTTTATAAAATAAACCGATTACATTTGTTACACAAATTCTTTGTGCTGGAAAATTATGTAAGGTAAAAAACAACTTTCTTACATGTATACTCAAACATATATAAATTAACACTCAAACCTTGAAAGTCCAGTAGTAAATTTAATAGAAAACATGCTTTCAACCATACTTTTGGTCTTCTTCAGGTTTAAAAAACCAATGGGATTCGAACGTGAATGCATAGAACAAAATTACGAAATTATTTTAAAAAAATAGAACAGCACAATCAGAATTTAAACTAATGGAACACACTATGTGTATGTATTTCATTCCAGTGCCATGGTAACGTGCATGCATATATTTGTATACATACACATAGTGTGTTCCATTAGTTTAAATTCCATTTGGGCTTTCCATTTTTTCAAAATACAGTCGACCCCCCTATAGCACGATAGATACATTCCGTTCTTTATGAAATTGATGTTCTACGAGTCCTTAAATACATGAGCCAATCACAGCCTGGCATATATGCAGTTTACAGACTATGGCTGTTCAAAAGGTTTTCTTGCATAAAATTAATCGATTCTAGACTAATTTGACTCAACATTTCCAAAACATGTATTACTTTTTGGGAATAATCCATATAAACTATGCCATAAACAAAAAATTGTAGGATTACTTACTGAGTGTGTATCGTTCGACGACACCATTGCTTAAGCTTGTTTTTGTCCTGGAGCTTGTCATTGAATGGCACTCGCATGCTTCCTGATAAATTATTTTTTTTGCGAAAAATTCGCTGAACTTTGGACACATCATTAATATAAATATAATTTTTATGGACGTAAATTATAAATGGTTTTTAGTAGGTCCGCTGCTCGCTTAAACTCAACAGTTTGTGCAATATCCGCTATTGGTCTAGATTCGACCAATCCTGTCGCGATACGAGTCAGCAATGATGTTTTACCAAATTATACGAGTCTCTTTTAGCGTGTTTATACAAATATGGTTGCAATTTTTTTGCCGTTATATACGAATCCAAATTATATGAACCTGTTTTATAGGGGTGTACTGTAATTTCGTTCTACGCATTCACATGTTCGAATCCCACTGGTTTCCTAAACCTGAAGAAGACCGAAAGTATGATAAGTTTCTATTAAATATTTACTACTGGACTTTTAAGGTTTATGAGTGTTAAATTATGTAAGGTTTTCTTGCTAGTTATCCACTCCAGTCGTAATTTTGAACTTTAGTGAACAAAATGACATTGGTCCAAGTATAGTGCCAAAATTTATCAAGGCCATCAAGTCATTCCAAATCATGATCTTCCTGACAAGTTTCAGCATAAATAACCAGGATGTACTTGACATTGCTAATATGACCTTTCGGGTAAGCACCTTCTTGGTGCCCTGTAAGGACTGATACCACCGTGTTTATCAGAACATGGAAACCGAGACGGCGATTACGTCACACCATCGCGCGAGCAGTCCCATACATGGTCAGACGGATTCTTAATGTCGATTCGAGAGACAACATTGGAAGTGACTCAGATACACTTAACAATTAACATGGTTTATTTAAAAATAAATTGGATAAAGTGTTGTCGCAGAGAGAGAGAGTTCACATACGATTCGCGGGGTGATAAATACCTTTGGTAATAGATATCCCGGTCGGGTCTTGTTGAATCAGAGAACAAGATCTTCTTATGGGTTTTTTCAGGATGTATCCAGGGGTGGAATATCCAGTCCAAAGGTCCCTTTTTAGTTATCCAGGCGATCGTGCACTAACACACACACACAAAAAGAAAGGTTATCCTATGGGTGATGATTAAATGGACGATGATTAAATTGACGGCGACTTCTTTCCTCTCCGAGGACTAAAACGGCGACTAACTCTTTTTGGCTGTCTCTGGTGACATTCACGGGCGATTTCGGCCATGCAGAAATTAATAGTTCATGAGAAAGCGTCATGTTGCTTTTGAGAAAATGTAACAGGAGACTTTCTCAGGTAGCTAAGAACAACAATTGTTGCGTAATTTGCAAAATGTTAATATTAAAGACTATTTCTAATATAGGAATTTCTGCTATCTTACACTAACATCAAGCAGCTGTTGTATTCAATAGGCAGAAAAGTGGCAAAACAAACCAAGATGGATAACTTTTTAAGTCAAATCTTGAAGTCAAGTGCTAATGCACATAAGTAATTTGCTTCTTTTTGTGCATACAATATATACAATTTCCATCAGCCTTGTTGTACACACAATGTAATATATTATCTTAAAAAATATGTGTTTCTATAGAATTAAGAATAGAGATCTCAAGAGACTGAATAATTTCAAATACAAGTATTTCTCATATGTAGGGGATAAAAAATAAAAATTTTTAAAATAATGGATATTTTCCTGGGTGTGTGGGAAATCTGTTGTTTACAATATAATGAATTCTTGGACTAACAGATTATTTTTGGTATCCCAAGTGATCCGTTAAAACCAATTCTACTGAACATAGAACCTCTTGACGCTAACACTCTGTGCTATGCATCAACATGGTGTAAACTCAAATCAGATCAGTTTCTTGCCAACACTTTCTTGCCATCAGTTTCTTGGGTTGAAACATTAAATAATCTCTTGGTTAAATATGGTTAGCACAAAATATTAGAATTTCAACAATCAAGCATTTGAAAATTTTTTTTGCTGTTCAACAATATTTTCAAAAGGTTAAAAAACCCATTTAAAAATGTTTCTTTCATCAAAATATTTCTCAATTTAAAGCATAATTGTTCCCAACTAGAGTTAACTATGAAACCATTTTATATGCAACAAAAGCAAGATATTCTTGCTCTACTCCTCTTGTCATCAGTCAAAAACAACTGTCTCATGTATGGTGTAAGTGTAGGAAGTCTGTCTAAAATGTGTCAAAAGACAGTCCAATGTCAAAAAGCAATATTTGGCCAATCAAAAGTTTAGATACAGTACAAAAACAGAATATTGTGAAAAGAGTAACAAGTAAAAAAACTGAAACCACAGTTGATTTAATAAAAAAGACCTAAAAGAATAGCACAAATTAAATATTAGAGCTCAAACAGTTAGGAATATGTTGAAACATAACAGATTAAGAGTAACAGTTAGAGCAAAAAATGCCTTTTCTAATTAAAAGACACAGAAAACTTAGATTGAAATGTGTAGAGAAATATAAAAACTGGACTGTAGCTGATTAAAAGAATGTAATTTTCTCAGATGAAACAAAAATTAACATTTAGGAAGTGATAGATGCAAATGGTGTTAGAAAAATAATAAATCACAGTTATAGTTTCATCAACCATTATGAAACTATAACTGTGATACCAACTGTAAAACATGATGGGAGTTCATTAATGGTATGGAGTTGTATAATAGCCTATAGACCTGGAAATCTTGTTCAAATTGATGGCCAAATAAATTTTAAGTTTTATTGTGATATTTTAAAGGATGACTTGATGGGTACATTACACAGTTGTATAAATTAAAACTAAAAAATATTATTTTTCAACAGGATAATGATCCTAAACATATGGTTAAATCCTGCTTCAGCATATTAAATTTTTAAATTGGCCTCCTAAATCAGATTTAAACCCAAATGAAAATCTGTAGAACCAATTCATATGTGCCATAAATGATTTTCCTAACTCAGCTAGCAGTATAAATTAACTAAGAGAAAGAGCTGAGATAGTTTGGGAAAAAATAAATAAAGACAGCTGTCTAAAATTAATTGACTGCATGCCTTAAAGAATTAATGAGTCATGCTGTCAAAGGTAGCCACACACATAATTAATTGCAGATTTAAACTTTTATTTTTTTGCCTATTAAAATATGGAACAAAATTATTGTTCCTTATTTTATTTCAATACGCTAAACAATAGCTTTTCTGCCATCATTTCAGAAGATCCAAAAAGAGTTTTTGAGAAGATGCAAAGTGTTGTAACTAAATTTCTTATAACTTTTTATGCTTAACCTAACAAAAATGTTTATTAAGTCAATAAACTCAATAAACTAATCATAAAAATATTTGAACATTTTTTTGAATCACTTAAAGAACAATCTGCCAAACAACTGTAAATAGCAATTTACATTGAGATATATCTGTATTTACTTGTCTAATTGTCATTTATTTATTAGCTGAGAGAGAGACAGAGCACTTGAACATTGCACTACATTTGCATATAACTTCTCTTGAATATTACGTACCTCCAAAACCTTTAACCGATGTGAATAAATTTAACATTACTAACGTTTTCAGACCTCTCCTGGGTCCTTCTTCAGATAAAAATCGTCAAACTAACCATTCATTTCGAAAGAATTTTTCAAAACATCGAGCGATAAAACGGCATTACGTGTTCCATATTCCCAAACGTAAAAGTTTCCACGTCATAGCTGAGGCAATTGAAAATATTTTTCTTTTTATTTTTTATATAATTACTGTTGTAAGATCTTTGATGTTAAGCATAATTAAGATGTTAAGTTATTTGCATTTGCAAAAACCCACAAACAGGACCAAAAATTAAGGCCGGTTGTTGATAAGGCCAGAGCACCTACACGCAAATTAGAGGCCTCGTTGCACAACATCATCGCTCCTCATTTAGAAGGATACAGATACACAATCTTGAATCCAATGGAGTTAGTGGAGCTACTAAAGGTCACTGAACATCCTACTTATATCACGGTAATGGATTTCCGCGCACTATATCTTTCAATCAAGATTCCGCCATGTTTTTGCGGAGTCAGAGACTTACTGTTTAAGATCTTACACAATGAGGAGTTCCATCAACAGGTGTTAGAGTTGTCCCACCTGATATGTTACAGCTTGATCTTTCAATTCAGAGAAGTTACATATACGCAAGGTAAAGGGGTCCCCATGGGAAGCTCTGTCTCAGGGGACATGTGTGAGCTAGTAATCAGACAATTGGAGAATGCAACACTACCAAATTTCCTTCAAAACATCATAATTTAAAAACGATACGGCGATGATATCATCATACTCTGGAGGGGCTGCCCGAACATTTCACAGTTGTTGGACCAAATGAACAACAACCCATATGGACTTACCGTGGAAGTCGAACAACACAGCGATTCATCGGTGCATTTTCTCAATGTGAATATTGATTTTAGTGGACTGATAATACAAACCTCTGTGTATCGCAAACCATCAGACCATCCCACATATATTACGGCGGACTCTTGTGACCCTGTCCAATATAAGATGGCGGAATTTAGAGCCCTCGTTAAAAGAGCCTACTCACACTCTTCTACGCAAGAGGCTTTGGAACACGAACTACAATTCCTGTGTGAAATGGCTAAGCATCATGGCTACCACAACATCGTACAAAAAATGTCACAAAAGTTCGGTGGAATGGTGGACCCTTCTGAAAGGGATAATTCGGTAAATGGCAACCGGAATGTGGATAAACGGAGGGTACCTGTTTCTTACAACCCAGTATTAAAATCTTTATATAGTAAAATCGCTCAACATCGTAGTATATCACTATCCTACAGAAGATACCCTTCTATATTTGATATGCTGCGCAATGGAAAGGATAAATCTGAGGATGAAAGATTGCCAGGCGTATATAAAGTACCACTTAGGGACCACCGTTTTGACAGGGACTTAGTATACATAGGCTCAACGAAACGAGCAGTTGGGATCAGGTGGAAGGAACACATCCATGACATTCAACTTAATAAATGTTCCACATCCTTATCCACTTATGCGTGTGAAACAGAGATTGTAGCAGACTTCTCAAATGCCAAGTTAATCACCACCACCCCATATGCAGACCATCTCAAGTGGTTAGAGCAGATAGAGATATACAGGGCATTCAACGATTCATCACCCATTAATTACAGGGATGAAATCTCTCTATCTTTGGCTTGGCAAGCTCTAATGCAACAAGAAGATTAAGGAAGTCGTAAACTTAAGCAAGAAAGACAAAAGGGTAGACAATATGCATATAATGTGTTTTTTGCTTAACATCAAAGATCTTACAACAGTAATTATATAAAAAATAAAAAGAAAAATATTTTCAATTGCCTCAGCTATGACGTGGAAACTTTTACGTTCGGGAATATGGAACACGTGATGCCGTTCTATCGTTCGAGGTTTTGAAAAATTCTTTCGAAACGAATGGTTAGTTTGACGATTTTTACCTGAAGGAGGACCCAGGAGGGGTCTGAAAACGTTAGTAATGTTAAATTTATTCACATCGGTTAAAGGTTTCGGAGGTACGTAATATTTAGCAAACTCCAATGTATAGTTGTATGTTATTATTAACTTCTCTTGTTTATAATAACAATTATTATTATTAAAAAATAATTTAAACAACTTTTTAAAGCAAAAGAATATGCTTAATAATATTAATATATAATTAAAATACATAAACTTCTTACAGTTAAAATTATAATTTGGAGGAGGCGGAAGAGGTTTCATAATGATACGTGGAATGCCAGGAGTTGATGTCCCACTTGCAGCTATAGCTGTATTTCTTCGTCGACGTTTCTGCTGTTGTCTCAAAGCATGTTTAATAGCTCTTTGACTATGACTTTGTGATACCTAGTAAATATATATATATATATATATATGAAATATGAGATGATATAAATTTTCATTTACTTTCTTTCATAAAAAAATTTAAATAGTTTTAAATTGAAATATATTATACTAAAATATTAAAATTCTCAAATTAAGAAATGAAATGTTAAAATCTTTAATAGTGAGGTATTCTATTAAGTTAACAAATTTTGCCATCATCCACAAGAGAAAACAGATTGATAATGCTTATATTTTTTGAATATCCCTTGTATTATGTGAAAAACAAATTTCTGAGTGACCAAAAATACACAAAGAAAACATTTTGGACTGTCTAAAGTTTATAGGTGTATTTACTATTGTTCAACACAGTCACCTCTGAAATTGAGGCACTTTTTGTATGGAAGCACAAAAACATTTTTGTCCTCTCGTCAAAATCTATTATCCATTTCTGAAACCAACCAATGGTTGTTATGACAGTGCATACAGTTCATGCAGAAGGAGTCAAGCTTTGCCAGCCCATTATTTATGAATACAGTAGAGCGTCGATTATCCGAATCAATTGGAGACTGGGGTTGTTCGGAAAATCAATATTTCGGATAACCGATTATGTACGAAAAAATATATTAACCCACATTGAAATTTTTCTCCATTGCGCATTGCTTTGTGTTGAATTTTTTCAATGTTAAGCCTAACGAAGACTATTGTATCGTTAAAAATTATTTTTTTTATTTTGTACAAACAAAATAAATATATTGAAAATATAAAAACAATAAAAAATTATACTTCAGAAGTTAATTTAGTATCAAAAATGTAAAATATTCGAGTAGCCCAAGACATAGCCAAAGATTGCAGTGCCACAGCACTGGCGAAAATTTAAATTTGCTGACTGGAATTCTTTCGGATAATTGACATTTCAGATAATTGACTTTCGGATAATCGACGCTCTACTATAATCCCATAAATTATATATATTTTGTTTCTAACATAAAAATTATAAGTACTGTATATATAAATTTAATTTCTTTCCACAAAAGGTACAGTAATATCTCGGTTTTCATTGACATTATCGTCGATTTTTTTCTGTAAAAAATTTGTCTCAGTTTTCATTGGTGTGCCCACGTGATCTCACTGCTAATTTTGCAAAATCAAAGAGTGACCCACATGTTTATCTGCTTAGTGTGGCATTGCTTCTTGTTGTGTGAGCATTACCCCACTCGTCTAGCCAAACAATTCCATTGCTTTCCTTTTAGTTCCACTATGGAGACCCACCAGTGGCCAAGCGGTTCCATTTCCTGAACACTGGGAGTTCAGTTGTGGGTTCATGCCTTATCAGGATGAAGTTTTACAGGTTTTCTCCACATCTGTAATGCCTGAATAAGGGCCAGTTACCCTTAAAAATACTTCCTGAAAGGCAGTCCTCTAAGCAGATCACCCAAGTGTTGCATTGCTGTAACTTAATCAAACAAACAAGCTTATCATGGAACTAAAGAAAGTTTCCAGAGCCAGTAGCCTTTCGAATGTCATGTTAAATGTTCATTTATTCTTTACATTAGTATTTTATATTAATTTCTTATTTGTAAAATTTCGTCGGATGAAAAATTATCATGGCCGGATGAATAGGCCAAAATTTACATTTAACAGTGCATTTATCAAGTGAACATAAGGACTGAAATTCCCTAACTGGAAAGGATGCAAGTTCAAGAAGTCTGTAAGGCCGCCAGTTCCAATTCTTTACTTTTAATGTTTTAATTGGATATTTTTGTGTGTTTTTTTAAAAGAATGTTTTAGCCTGACGACCTAGTAGCCTACAAAGAAAGGTCGGGTTGTCGATGGTGTTCTGGAACACATGATCAGAATAAATGGTGGTTTCAAAAAATAATTTTTGGACGGACTGTGTCTTTTGTGATTAAAATTAATTTCTTATTGTTTTTAGTATTAAACACTATATTTATTCATAATATAAAAAACCATTCAAAAGTCCAGCATAATTCTTTAATAACATAAGAACAATAAATCTGACTTATGGAACCTTTAACCGATGTGTGTCAATTTTTCTTTCAAAAATCAAACATTTTCCTAACCCCAGAAGGGGTTAGGAAAACGTTTGATAAGTGGTACGTAAGTCAGATTTATTGTATTATATACAACCCGATGTGCAGTGATAGTATATTAGTATATAACATAAGAATGTTTTCAAACACATTATGCTGGACTTTTGAATGGTTCTTTATATTATTAATTTTAGTCTCCAGTAAGCAAGTACAGTGGGTGATCGGTTAACTCCATTCCAATACTTTGTTCGCTATCTGAATTGTTCGTTAGCCGATTATCGATTTACCATAGGTTTCTATGGGAATTTGATTAATTCATTCTGGAGACTCCAAAAAAAAAAAATAAAAAATATATACTTTCTTACTACTTTTATTCACATATAATAATAAAAATACATATATACACGGTCTTGCATTTTTATTAGTCATGTTTTTTCTGTTTGTGGGGGTTAAAGAATCTGTCTGATGTCAATTGCTTTTCTGTCTTCTTCATGATTTTTCAGAAGTAATTAATAGCATTGTAATTGTAGAGATCTATAGGCCTATTAACCTCAACCTGATTTAAATGCCATTTTAAGACCATGTGCCATATTCTGGTCACTGTCTCTGGTCTCTCGTCTCTTGCAAGCCGGTCGCTGATTGGCTAATCATTTGGATTAGCCAATCAACAATCGGCTTACGAGAGACCAGAGACAGTGACCAGAATATGGCCCATGGACTCGTGGGCATCCATCCTTAACTTTCATTATGGGCTTGACCGAACTCACGCTAGTTACTGAAAGCATACACAGTATTTTCCTTTGATATTTTAATTAATAAAATATTTTACAGATTATTCAAGAATAGCGATTATTACTTGGATGATGTCCCAATATCTTGTTGCAATATATATTCTAAGAAGCCGTGTTTTAATCAATTCATAAATACGGAAATTGCACAAAATTATTCGTTGGTTATTAATCAAATTGGATGCAAAGAAGTTCTAACGAAGTATTACTTTAATACTGTATTAAAATTAGCGCTAATGTTCATTGCCGTGGAATTATTAACTGTAATAATTTATATACAGTTTAATTCTAAATTATATTGAAATTATTTATATCGTATTTATTCCTTTATATTTCAGTTAGTTCAAGTCATTATAAGTTATCAACTGTACTATTATTTTAAATTGCTACTGGATAAGAAATCGGAGAAGACTTGTAGAATAATATTAATTAATTAAAGAAATTCATAACAGAGATTGAAACTTTATACATTTACTTAACCCCATAATACTCATATTGCACATTATGACGATATTCCAACACATTATATACAATACGTGCTTTGTACTCCATTGTATTCCTGTGTACAGTATACCCCCTATAACACTGTAGATAATTCCGTGTTATATGAGTTCCATGTTGTACGAGTCACTTAGATTTTACAAATATGTGCGCCGGGCTGTGAACGGCTCACGTATTTGTAAAATCTAAGTGACTCGTACAACATGAAATTCATATAACACGGAATTATCTACAGTGTTATAGGGAGGTCTACTGTATTCCATTGTAATAATGGAATGGGAACTTGTAATAATATATATGTAATTGTACACAATTCCATTGCAGTAGATTCTGATTTAAATTCTATAAATATTCCTTAATAAATATATTGAGGAATATTTATTATCTCGTATTACAAAACTCATTCATATATGGCGCCATCTGTTGGTCTTGAAAGAAATTAGTTATTCCTAATTAATGTTTAAATTCGATGCTGTTTATTAATTTTTTATTTAATTAAAAAAATTATTTACTGTTGCGTTACAATTTCATATTTCATATTCAATTAAAATTTTCTTTTAAAAAATAATAATTAACATTTGTGAAATATTTCTAAAATTTATTAGTGTCGCCATCTTTCGAGCCAAAAAGAAATTTATATGAAAATATTTCAATTATAGCTTGTAATTCATTTCAAATAATTACAATTAATAATCATAATAATTTAGAAAAAAAATCTAATGTTTTTATTGAAATATAAACTTAGTTTTATTATAATTTACTGTAAATTTACGTTATATTCAATAATTATACAATATATATATATATATANGTAAGTCTAATACAGCACTAATTTTATACATTTCTTGTGAAAGAAACACTTCTTATTCAACGGCCATAAAAATTATTTATATTAATGATGTCTCGAAAGGTTAAGTTATTTTTCTGCGAAAAATTCGTTATCAGAAATCGCGGCCACCGTTTCGTGTGCTGTTCCGTGACGAAAACAAACTTTGAGCAACGGCGTAGTCGAACGGTACACACTTGGTAAGTAATCCTATAATTTTTTGTTTATAGCATAGTTTATACAGATTGTTCCCAAAAAATTATACGTGTTTTGGAAATGTTGAGTGGAATTAGTCTAGAATCAGTTAATTTTATAGAAGAAAACCTTTCAAACAGCCTTAGTCCGTAAAGTTCACACCTATCGGGCTGCGATTGGCTCACGTATTTAATCATTCCTACAACGTAAAATTTGATTAACGTGGAACGTATCTAAGCGTTATAGGGGGGTCTACTGTATAATACTGTACAGATGATAGTAAACTCAATTTACCCGCCTAAATTCTCCATAGCGTGGTGCTGGACAGCGGAAAGTAGTTCGGCTGCCCGATGACGTTTTACCGAATTATAGGAGTTTTTTTTTATCAGGTTTGTACGGATACCGTCACAATTTTTTCGCCTCTTATAGGAATCGTAATTATAGGAACCTGTGTTATAGGGGGGTCTACTGTATTTTTAAATTATACAGCAATGATGCCATAAAAATCATAGAAGTTGGATAAAGCAATCTACATAACAAAGGGATTAAGTAGGAATTGAAAAGCAAATTGAAAAACAATTATAATTTAAACTGGAATTGAAAGTTGTTATAGTATTTCTCAGAATTAGAATAGGCTAATGCTTTATATCTTGAATTTGTATTATTACTTCAACGTTGTACTTAGCAACAAGAATTCTTCAAAATGTGATGATTGAATTTTTCAAAAGATTTTAAAATGTAAATGTTACATCACACCTTTATTTTATAATCTCAAATTTTATGCAAGTATGCTGGAAATTTTAAATAGATTAAAATATTTTAAATATGCAATTTTCTAATGTATGTTTTACTTTGTAAAATAAACATAGAACTATTTTCCTTTACATATTTAGACTAATGAACATTCTTATTTTTGGAAAGACTAATAAAGGAAAGATAATTCAAACTGGAAAAATGTGCAAATAATAATCACATTGATAACCTTTGCTTTATTCCTAATATATTACAAATGACAAAATGTTTGAACAGCTTGACTGCCCTGCTTTAGGTCAGTTACATATATGTTCTGTTTAGAATGCTTTTTTTCTAGTTTTTTTACATTCAAACTCAATTCAAAATTTAATTATTTTTGAAATTTACACAATTTAAAATTACCAAATTAAACTTTACAACAAATATATTCTACATACCATATTTACTCGAATATAGGACGATCTTGCATATAGGATGAAGTGTGACTTTAAAGATCAAAATAAAGTAAATTAGATTTATTAATACAATTCTAATTTTATATCAAATGCATGTCAATTCACACATTGTCCCACAAAAATTACTGGCATCTTAAACTTCAAGAAAAAATCTTGTAAAATTGACAACATAATTTGTTCATGTAAAGCTGGACAATCGAGAACCTTTTGTGCCAATTCTTAACAGTTGAATTCACTCTTTGTTGATTACACTTATGAGTTTCTTCGAATTTCCAAATAATCATCTGTTTTTGCGTGGGAATGGATTAAAACTTATATCGGGCTCCCGTGTAATTTTGGAATTCAATTAAAAATTTTTTCTTTTCCTATTGCAATCTCTACTTTTGTCACTGTGTAAAATATAAAAACTTTTTTTTTGTAAATCAGAGTTAAAATAAAATCTGTTTGATTCAATAGAGGTCACATTTTTAAAAAATATGTCAAGGTTAGCTCTACTTTTGACCACTACTGTAATATATAGGATTTCTTAACTTCAGGATTAAAAAACACAGATTTAGATATTGAAAAAAGGGAAACAAACAACATTTTTTATATAAGCCTTGGAACCTGGAATTAAAGCTAAACTAGACCAAGCAGCATTGATTAAGAAGTGTTTTAATAAAGAAGAAACTAAATTTTTGAGTTATTAAAGATATTTAAAACATCATTGGAGAAAGAGTGCATTAATATAAGAGAGACAGATGCATTATCAAATGATTGGAAAGCATTTTATGATAATCCAAAGAAAAAAGTTTATTATAATAACTCAATTGAATGATGGGGTATTAAAATAAAATCATGTAGAATATATTTGTTTTAAAGTTTAATTTGGTAATTTTAAATTGTGTAAATTTCAAAAATAATTTAAATTTTGAATTCAGTTTGAATGTAGAAAACTAGAAAAAGAGCATTCTAAATGGAACATGTATGTAACTGATCTAAAGCAGGGCAGTCAAGCTGTTTGAAAACATTTGTCGTTTGTAATGTGCTACTGCAATAAAGCAAAGGTTATTTATGTGATGATTATTTGGAAAGACTACAGTGGGTGATCGGTTAATGACCATAATTCATTCCAAGACTGTGTTTGCTACCCGAACTGTTTGTTAACTGATTATTGATTTACCATAGATTTTTATGGGAATTTGATTAATTCGTTCTAGAGACCCCAAAAATAAATAAAAATTTATATACTTTCTTATTGTGTTTATTTATATGTAATAATAAAAATACATATATACACAGTCTTGCATTTTTATCAGTCATGTTTTTTTCTGTTTGTGAAGGTCAAAGAATCTGTCCAATGTCGATTGCTTCTCTCTCTTCTTCAGGAAGTTTCAAAAGTAATTAATAGTATTATCATTATAAGTAATAGATATGTATATATATCCATGGTGCAGTTTTCTTTATATTCCTTTTAAAATCAATTTAAATGATGGAATGGAGGTTGACAACATGTGGGAGGAAATGGAAAAAGCTAAAGGAAAAGCAAACAAAAAGAGGGGAAAACGGTCTAAAAATTCCTTAGGGGACACAACACCAACACGGCAGATGTGGGTCTTAACTTAAAAACAGGTTAGTTAACTATTGTATAAATATATTTCCAAATAACTATTGTTTGTAATTTACTGAAAAAACAAATGTAATAATTAAAATTTTACCAATATATAGAAATGTAAAAAAACCTGAAGAGGGGTGCAAGTGATACAAAAATATTGCACCCAAAATGCATAGTAAGTAAGAAAATAAAGAATACGAAGATAAGCTATTGTCTCTGATTAAATGCGGTCCAGGCAAAAAAACGATAGTTATTTCTGTAGAATTAACCCATGAAGTTTTCATCAATTTTTTGAGGAAATATTTTTGAAAAATTGATTTTAAAAAAAATATAAAAAAAAAGTATTATCATTGTAGAGATCTCCAAGCCTATTAACCTCAACCTAGTTTGAATGCCATTCTAAGACCATTATTCTGACATCATCTCACTTCTTCAAAAGATCTTTAATAGCAGATGTTAGCATTGGTCCTCTTTTGTCTTTTGCTTTTTCATAAGAAAACACATCTTGCTGAGATTCTTGGTACTTCATTCAAGAGTTCTTGGGGTTCTTGTGACATCAGATCAGTTTCAGGTTCCATTATGAGCTCTTCAATGTCATCTTCATTCACCTCCAGTTCAAAATCTCTAGCAGTTGTCACACTTTCATCCATAATTTCAGGGACATCATTTCCGTCTCCCTGAATGCAGGAAGGAACTTTTGCCAATCAGAATTCAACTGTCATTGAATGACTTCTGACCACGTCTTTTGACCAAGTCAGACAGCTTCAAGAATATCAAATTTTTCTTTCCAAAACGTTTTAATGTCATTGTTGAGGAGAACCGGCATGCTTCAAAACACCTTGAATTGTATCTCCTCATATGACGAATGTGGAATTTATTTCTTCAATTATCAAAAAATTTCTCTAGCTTTTAAATGAAAGTCATACTAGTTACATTGCTTTTCATTTCCCTTTCTATTATCTAAATTAAAGCAATCTATCCATTTTTTCATGGATGGTACATCTTTGTTTCTCAGATGCGATTTTCATTACACCTTTAGCTGCTTGAGTCTTTGCGATTATTTTTTCTTAGCTAAGATTGTGCCTACTGTAGAGCTGTTCAAGCCACACTGCCTGACAACATCAGACATCTTTTTTCTGTCCACTCTCTACCTTGGCTATTATCACTTGCTTGGTTTCTGAGTTATTGACAAACTGTTTTTTTAGACTCCATAATATTATAAGTTTCTTTTTTAAATAAAAAGTTTAGAAAAGCACTGACAAAAGTTCAGGGAACAGAAATCAACTATTATTCACAAAAAAACGCGCAAAAAATTATGTAAATATGAGCCTGAATTAAATTCGGAATTTGGTGTAAAACGGTGTAAAAATGGTGTAAAAATTTGGTGAATATCTGATGGGATGTTAAACTCTCACTTTTCGAAAATAAAAACCAATGCAAAACTTAACAAGTGCCCAACAGTCCTTCAAAGTCTATAAAAAGTTCTTTCTATCAGAAAAGTAAACAAAAGGCTGGAGTTTCAAAGTTCAGAGGATTACTATTCGATCGGTATCAGGTTGAGCGTCGATGTCGACATCTCCCATGATCTGAAAGGTTTTGAATTGTCACTCGGAGACAAGGGAGACCAATTGGTATTCATTATTTTATATCGCTTCTTGTGTTGGTTCAGGTGTTTGTTGTCTGAACATTAAAATCTTTCACGAAAGTGTTCATTGTCCAATTTCTTCACAGTCCGAACTGTTCCTTAACCAATCACCCATATCAAAGATTTCTCCCACACCAGGTCATATAAAACAAAAATATGTATACCCTGTAACCAATATCCGGCATGAAAACTTCAAACAAAGATTGGCAAACACTTTTGATGCCCCTCCTGGGCTCTTCTTCAGGCCAAATTTACTGTAACTGGATTCTTAAATCAAATGTTTTTAAATAAGAACATACTCCATTTCTAATAGTTCAAATAAGGAAGGCAATCACGTGATCACGTGCCATTTCAAAATATAATTTTTTATAATTTTTAGTAGTGGAGATACGATGTGCGCATCCTATAATAATCTTGTGTATCATATAACAATTTACAATGCGAGATTCTAGGGATTTTTAGATTCAAAACCCCACTTTCGTGACACCAATATGGGAACCGCAGGGGAGTTAACACCTCCATGTCCTGCGTCACTAGTCAGGATGACAAGTCAGGCGAATGGGGGGAGAGTTTCTTGGGGTCGACGATAAGATGAAGAGCGTTTACAAGTAAAGGAATCTACCATTTTAACAAGTAAAAATAAGAATTTATTGAAATGAACAAATTTGACAAAACGATTACACTGATCTCATTACTAGACCACCTAACAGCTCGAGAGAGAGTCTACACATTTTTTTCATACCTCTTTGTATGATTTCTAGACGAGTAGGTCCATGTAGGCACTTAATTGTTCAACAAAAGGTGGTTTTAATCCTCAGGAGCACAAAGATATAAAGTTCGTAACTCTGGCGATGATCGGATAAAATTTGTTTGTAGAGCGGAATGTCAGCAGGTTCAAAGAATCGGCGTGATGTCGTCGGTCTGCGTTCGTTAAGAGACTCCCCCGAGAGGGGGTAAGAACTGTCTTTTATAGCTTTTTGTGGGGAATTTCAATCATATGATCGGATGTTCATGAGCTAAAGGTTATAGGTGTTCCAGGGATCTAAAACAAGTGACAAAAGTTGAATGCTAACTATAAACTTTTGTGCAAGATGAGCTGCAAGTTATGCGAGAACAATGGATGTTGATAGTTATGACAGGAAGGTTTACACATTCCCAGCTAAGATCGATTTTTTTCTTCTAATTCATTACATAAACGAAAGTGAATTAATTAAAATTTTAGTTAATAAATTCCAATCTCACAACTATTTATCATCCAATAAATACTGCCACGCTGTTGAGATTCTTTCTTCTTTAAAATTGATGCAGGTTAATTTGCGACCTGCTTTGTAAATCTCCATCGCTTCCATAGTTCTTAGATGTTCCTGATGATGAGTGGTGTGGATGACCCATACTCTTACAAAATAGCGGCATTCAGGATTTTGGTAGAAAGGGCCTATTCCCACTCTTCCACAACCAATGCTCTACAATAAGAATTATCATATATTAGAGAAGTCGCTAAAGATCACTGTTATGGCAAATAATAAGCAAATTATGTAATCAGCACCTTCATATAAACAGTAAAGCAAATGAAGAAAAAGGCATCAAGAACAGTTGATAAAGAAGAACATAGGAAAAGAATCCCAGTAACATACAACCCACAAATGAAAGCGATATATAATGCGATTGCAAAGAAAAAAGGAATTAGAACTACATACAGAAGAAACCCTTTCATATATAATTTATTAAGAAACGGAAAATACGCCCATAACCCGAACAGACTACTGAGAATATATATCATCCCCTTAGTAGACAACAGATGGCAGAGGCACCTAATTTACAAAGGATCCACTAAACGTCCATTAGCCACTAGGATAAAAGAGCATAAAGCTGATAAAAATCGTACTTACTCAACCTTTATTGTCCGGTACTTGTAAATTATTTGTAAAACAAACGTTTTCGGCCTCAGTCGAGGTCTGCTTCAGGTTAAATTATTGGATTTCATTCTTCGAATGCACGTTTAGTTTTAAATATAATCAAATTTCTTGCGCGTGTTACGTATCGTCATCGTTTTTGTTGTTCTTCGCATACGTAACGCCAAGCATAAGAGAGCGTGTTTCC